>NC_092237.1:2647373-2739873 GCF_036320965.1 Panulirus ornatus
CTCTCTCCTGTGTCACATCTGAGGTTTCATGATGTTTTCCTGCATGCGTCAGGTTAGGTAGCCAGCTTAGGTCTTTGGCACGAGTGTGTGTGGCTCATGTGCAGCTTCATCTTAGCAGGAGTGCTGTGTGGTCAGGCCAGGTCAGTTGTTGGGATGACCTTCCCCTCAATGCCTCACACTAGAGGTCAGCTGAACACCGTACCCGTGAATCATACAACATATTTCTTTTTCTTTTTACAATCTGCTCACGAAAAAATGTAATCTTATATTTTTGGGGGTTTCCTGGCTCACACCCGTGGGAACCCCTATTTTCGAACGGGACAAACACCATTGTGTTTTTGAGTAACGTCATAAATCTTGTATCAAGTGTGGGAGGTAAACATTCATGTGGCAGTCCTGGAGATGATGGGTTGACACCAGCTGGACCTGGGACGCCATCTTGGCCGTGTTCAACCAACGATAACTTTTGTTATTCATTTTCATTATCATACACATCATTCTTCACAACCATACAAGATGATACATTATCATTCACATCATTCTTCACAACTCTACAAGATGATACATTATCATACACATCATTCTTCACAACCATACAAGATGAAACATGGATTAGATTCATTATTTTTCAAATATTTCGTCTATTTTATTTGCTCATATTTTCTTCGAGTACACGTTGGATTTTGGTGAACAAACTTATCAAAGATGAAGAACCAGAAGAACGTTCTTTATACCTGAACCTTAAGAACAAAGACGAAGAACATAGATTTAGAATATAGAATGTGTCGACTGGGAGGAGATGTAACATGAAGTGTAGGAATACTTAATGATTCCAGCGATACAAGAAATTAAGAACAATGGAATAGACTGCCGCCAGTTGGAGTTGACGATTGTCATCACATGTAAATGAAAACTAGACACATACTTCAGTAATATCTATCGTCGGTAACTAGACACATCCTTCAGTAATATCTATCGTCGATAGATTGTTTTCTTCCAAGAGAGAAAGAGAAAATAAAAAAGTTTGTTGCCTTAAACAGCTGGACTCATCTTTGCTGTTCGAGATCCCACGACAGGGAACTACCCACACTCACACTTTCCTGTAGAACCTCCACCACAGTATACCCTCCACGTACCACACCTTGCTACAGTGAAGATGTCTTCTTGTGGGTCATCATGTTGGAGGGAGAGGCGTTGGGTTGGCATTATGACCACAGGTCACCTCGTCACGGACCATCAGGTGTCTGCAGTAAGGTCTTCCCTCAACTTGTCTTAAATCTGTGATCGCATCTTGAACAGCGTCTCAGACTGAAAATGGCGCCTGCTCCTCCTTCTCGATCTCGCGCCTTCACAAGGGACAGGTCGAACCCAGTGAACCCCAGCTCGGAACCCTGCTGCCAGTCACGTTATGCGAAAAGTCAATATGCAAATTTGACTTGTTGTACTACCATCACGCCAGGAAATGTTCCTCATAACAAGACGCGAGAACATCCAGGTACTGGTTAAGGACGCCACAAGCCCATGGCTAATCTAGTCAGCCGGTCAGTTGACCGCATTCATCAGTATTCAGCCAATCAAGTGGCCGCATTCATCAGTATTCAGCCAATCAAGTGGCCGCATTCATCGGTCGATCCTGAAGTCCATTTGTATATCGACGGGGAACAGCGGAGCCATCTGGTGTGAACCTACGCTGGTTCACTCCCTGGTTATTACATTATTACATTATTGTAAGTCAAGAAAATATAATTGCGTGTGGAATATGATTCACAGAATCGTCATTTATTAATTTGTAATCAAATAACTTCTTTCATAAACGCCGTCATGGTTTACGCCGTTGGGTTAAACTCCCGCCAGAATGAAAGTTTCCTGATACGTCACGCGCTCCCACTTGACGTCATGGTTTTCCTGCCCTGTGATTGGTCATGCGTCGTGCCAGGCGGCGAGAAGGTTCGAGAGAAACATCCCTCGCGCGGGTTGCCCTCTGTCGGCAACCGCCAACCACTCTCCCGTGTTCCGGTGACATCGTAGCTTCCCACGACCAGTGGGGGTCCCGCGTGGGATTTTTGTCTTGTATATTTGATGACGTAACTGATTACGTCTTGGTCGTAGAGTCACGTACCGTAGATACGCCCACGCCTTAATGACGTAATGGCTTGGTCATCATGTGACGTTTTGATGACGTCAGAAGGGACGTCTGTTGGCTCCTTCAGCTCGAGGGTTCGACCCGTGAGTGTGATGGCCTGACCTTCGACCTGACTTGACCCATGGGGTGTGGTCAAAGACCAGGTCATTATACCCAAGGGTCGTTCTGTCGTACCAGAGCGTCGTAAGTCCGTCTCCCAGGGTCGTAATGTGTCGGTAGAGTGCGTCACAGAGGACGTAATTAATGGCGTCACTTGGGAGTGTATTTGTGACGTCATCACCGATGTGTGAAAGTAACCAACCCTCACTGTTAGCGTGAGTCAATACGAGACATTATACATTGTAAGTTATCATGTGAATAACTGAAATTTATGAAGAATATAAAGTGGAAGATCAAGTTACGTTAGAATGGAGGATGAACCTTTCATGTAAACAAACCACTAAAGTGAAAAATGAATGAATCATTATGAATAACAAGAAAACTGAACGATGGTTTAGGTTCGGTTATACTCCGTGTGGTAGTGATACTTACAACCATACTACTTACAACATCCTACTAACAAAATCCTACTAACAACATCCTTCTTACAACATCCTACTTACAACATCCTACTTACAACATCCTACTTACAACATCCTACTTACAATACCTTACATCATATCATTTACAACATCGTACTTACAACATCTTGCTTTCATCTTATAGCATGTTACTAACATCCTCCAACTTAGAGTATTATACTTATGATATCCTACTTACATCATCCTACTTAAACCATCTTACTTACTACTAGCACCTTACTTATAACTTCCTACTTACATCACCCTACTTAAACCATCTTACTTACTTACTACTAGCACCCTACTTATAACTTCTACTTGTAGTGTTGTACTGACAATATCTTGCATCTTACTTACATCATCCCTTCATGTCGTGTGTTACCTGACTTACAAAACCTTCACTCACCGGCCATAGCAAGACTCGACCGAGCTGTTATGTTCCCCCACACAGACGTGGCCGGTCGTGCATAACCTGAGCCTCGTTCTGGTGTGTGTGTTAACGAGCGGCTGACCAGTTGGCGGGGGGGGGGGGGGGGGGGGGTGGAAGGCTTGGTTGGTATTTCCGTGCTGGGCCACACCCGCCGGACCTGACCTGTGTGTGTGTGTGTGTGCTTAAGGTCCCACCTGGAGACAGTAAAGGTCCCAGCTAGAGACAGTAAAGATCCCAGATGGTGACAGTAAAGGTCCCAGCTAGAGACAGTAAAGGTCCCAGATGGTGACAGTAAAGGTCCCAGCTGGGGACGGTAAAGCCATAAGGTGTGCGGGATATCGCAGCACAGGTCATAGAGGCAGTAACCACTACTGCTCAACACTGGGATATGACCCACACTCGACCACCTGAACCACACATGAATGACTGTATGACTGATACCACTTGTTGGAGGTACTTATGACCCAGGGTCACCGTTGTCCCACTCAAGCTCTAGCTAGGGGTCAAGGGTGCCGCGCCCTAGCTAGCTAGGGGTCAAGGGTGCCGCGCCCTAGCTAGCTAGGGGTCAGTGTGCCCCACCCTAGCTAGCTAGGGGTCAAGGGTGCCGCGCCCTAGCTAGCTAGGGGTCAGGGTGCCGCGCCCTAGCCAGCTAGGGGTCTTCTGAGAACCACAGAAAACCACGCAGCACGGCCTGGTCAAGGTGACCTTGTGTGACCTCCTGTGTTGGCTGTGCCAATGATAAATTCCTGTTTAGCCGATGATTCATTTCGGAAATGTTACAGTTTTGTAAGTTAACCTTTGAGGTATTGCCCCATCTCCATATATAATGACCTTTTGACCTACTTTTCATTTAGGGAATGAAAAGTTAAATGTTAATTACGGGAATTAATTCTTGCGGCTAATTAACTGCCCCGGAAAAAAAATACACAAATGAAATTCTGTTAATTCAAAGTTTTATGAAAGAAAGAAAGAAAGAAAGAGAGAGAGGGAAAATGTAAATGGCAACGGCAGAGCCTGATTGGCTAGGGCAGGTTAATGAGAGGTTAAAGGTCAAACTCTTCTTGACCCACATCAGCAAGACTAGTGACGTGTGTGTGTGTGTGTGTGTGTGTGTGTTGTGGTGGTCACACATCACTGTATGTGTTGTGTCCTGAGTTGTCATGATCGTTGTAAGGTCACGTGACTGTTGTATTGTCACGTGAGTGTATGACGATGTATACTAGGGTCACGTGAGTATATAATCTACTTTACCCCAAGGTCACATAAGTGTACACTCTATTCCAAGGTCACATAGCCTATACCCTTACTGTGTTGTAAGGTCACACGACTGTATTCAGACGTCTCATCACTGCACATTGCACTGTGACGTAAGGTAACATCACAGCAGTGTTGTGTTGCCAGCTCTCACCATCAACCAGTAACGAATGATGAAGTATCATCAAACGTTCCCTGTGCACGTAGAATGTGGATCACATTTCTTTATCCTGTTAGTTTCGTTGTCTTGGTTCTGCGTGACTGCTACTGTAACAGTCTGGGTTACGTGTGACTGTTACGTGTATGGTGTAAGTTCGTTCCTTGCTACTGTTCCTTTCACCTGGGAGTCCCGAGCATTGGAATCTCTCCTTTCACTTCAAGGAACTTCACGTCATGGCGCCGGAGAACGTAAACTTAAGGTTTTTGGGTATGTTTTCCCAAGGTTAAGATTGTATGTGTGTGTGTGTGTGTGTGTGTGTGTGTGTGTGTGTGTGTGTGTGTGTGTGTGTATGTGTGTATGGGAGGGGCAGGATGGGCCAGGGTCATCCTGCTGGAGGGTGTTGGGTGCAGCGGTTGGAGATATGCCGGGGTGGGAGGGCATGCGGTGATGGGTGTGGGTTTGAGGGATGTGGACGACGCTGGAGAGAGAGAGAGAGAGAGAGAGAGAGAGAGAGAGAGAGAGAGAGAGAGAGAGAGAGAGAGAGAGAGAGAGAGAGAGAGAGAGGGGAGGATGTTGGGAAAACCAGGGACTCAACACGTGATGGCTGTCAGTCCAGATGAGGGAGGGAGGGTGTGGGGTGGGTGGCGATGCCGCTGCTGTTGGTAACGGGACGACCTGAATGGTGAGGGAGGAATGAGGGAGTGGTAAGGAAGTAATGAGGGAGGAGTGAGGGAGTGATGAGGAATGAGTGAGAGATTGGTCAGTAATGAGGAATGAGTGAGAGATTGGTCAGTAATGAGGAATGAGTGAGAGATTGGTCAGTAATGAGGAATGAGTGAGAGATTGGTCAGTAATGAGGAATGAGTGAGAGATTGGTCAGTAATGAGGAATGAGTGAGAGATTGGTCAGGAAGGAGTGAGTGTAATGGTGAGGGAGTAACGCTGGTGTGATGAGGGACGGGACGGGTTAATTTATTTACGTGTCTCCTCACAACAAGCATTGTAACGAGGATGTCAGATCCAGCCTTCGCTGCTTCCTCCGTACACCATCCCTGTACACTACCCCTGTACACCATCCTCCTGCACACCTCCTCCGTACACTACCCTGTATACAACCCCTCCGTACACTACCCCGTATACAACCCACCCCCGTACACTACCCCGTGTACAACCCACCCCCGTACACTACCCCGTGTACAACCTACCCCCGTACACTACCTGCTGTTACCCAGTACACACTGTTGCCACATACAATGGTCATATATTCCACGAACTGAAACATCATACATAAGTTCCTTTCTAATTTTAAACCATCTTGTATTAGTACTGTCATTACTGTAGTTAATAGTATCAATGATATCTTATATTTCATCATGATCCATGTGTTATCGACTTTTTCTTCATAATTTGAAAAGAAGGAAAATATTTCTGTTAACAGTTTACTGGGAATCTTGGTCGGGTTTGTTGAGAAATCAAGAACCAGTTGTTGCCTGTACTTGCATCTCAAGGGTATATCCGGGGTTCTTGGTTTCTAAGTAGAGACCCAGCTGGTCTGTACGGATTAAGTCGTCACCTTCACTATAGTTTACTTCTAATAGTGTCAGTACTTGATACCCCTGGCGTATGGGATGGAGGGAATATATAGAGAGCAGCTGTTATCTTTACTACTACCACTACTACAGATAATAATGATAATAATGACGATGATAATGATACTAGTAATAATGATATTTGTGATGATAGTAATAATAGGTTTATGTAAACTTCTGTTGATGTGTTACACAGGGGGCGACGTGCTGTCAATGGACTGAACCAGGTATGTGTATCGTCCAGGGTAAACCATGGAAAGGTCTGTGGGGCCTGGATGTGGATAAGAAAGCTGTGGTTTCGGTGCATTACACATGACTGCTCGAGAATGGATGTGCATGAATGAGGCCTTTCGTCGTCTGTTTCCTGCACTACCTCGGTAATGCGGGAAACGGCGAACAAGTATGAAAGAAAATAAAGTCAGAGTTGAAAACAATGCTTGGCTTGTATGAGTATATTGTATTTCATAATATTTCCACAGTTCCCTAGTGCTGTTGTCAGGTGACATGACACTTATATAGTGGGTGATAAGCAGGGGTAAGGTTTGTATATGTATTTAGAGGTTAGGTTAGGTTAGTTAGGCAGTGGTACATACAAATATGTACTTCACTACCTGGAATATATATCACAGAGATCCAAGCATTTTCTTCATAGTGATGTGTACAACTTCGGAATCACCTGAATGTTCTCTTATTATATATATACATAAGAGCTATATTTCTCTCGTACGGTTCACATTTAGTGAAACATTTTTTGCGAGAAAGAAAAAGAGATTGTGAACTATACATAACAACAGTGTCTCACATGTGTCATGCAGTCCTGGATGTGTCATGGAGTCCTGGATGTGTCATGCAGTCCTGGATGTGTCATGGAGTCCTAGATATCCTTATGTATCACAGAATAAATAGGAAATCAAGATTACCCAAGACGGTGAGCTACATCCTGTGAGGACCTTCTCACGGGAGCAGCCTTCCGCTCAGTATCCATCCTACACAAGGACACGTTGCCATCCTGCCGAGAATCCTTTACTTTTACACTGTTTTTTTTTTTTTTTTATAGATATCTGTTCATGAATTTTGCTCGCTCCCGTTTTCTTCGTTATTGTTTCTATGAAAAGTACACATGAGATGTTCTGTGTCCAGAAACAATGGATTCTTTTTTCTTATCGTTCAGGTTTTCAGAAGAATCAGTTATTGAATTCTGAAGATTTGGATGAGTTCTTAATATTGTTGGTCACGACGGTACGATCCTTCAGTATGGCTATACGAGGCTTCAGTACGGCTACACGAGGCTTCAGGTCGGCTATACGAGGCTTCAGTACGGCTATACGAGGCTTCAGTACGGCTATACGAGGCTTCAGTACGGCTATACGAGGCTTCAGTACGGCTATACGAGGCTTCAGGTCGGCTATACGAGGCTTCAGTATGCCTACACGAGGTTTCAGTAGGGCAGGACGTCGTACCGCCGTGCTCAGGGGTCGTACCGCCGTGCTCAGGGGTCGTACCGCCGTGCTCAGGAGGATTAAAGATGATATAAAACCGACAAGTTTTATCTGGTGATGATGGTGACCTTTGACCTCGTCACCAGAACCTGATCATTCCTTCGTGGACACACGACACCTTGGTCAGCTGGGTCACGAACCATCTGTCATGTGTACAGATGGTTTGTTGTCAGTGATCACACACACACACACACACACACTCACTAACTCAAAAAAGAGAATATAAGAAAGGATTAAGAATATTATTGCCTATAATAAACGTAAAGGAAGGAATGGAAAAGGGCAAAAGAGTGAGTGTAAACAGCAACAGAAGTGCTGCCCCTCCTCGCCACGCAGGCACAGATAGCAACCCAAACACAACACAAATTGTTTCTGAGAAACGTAACACTTGGCTGGCGCGTCACACGTCCTGCAGGAGGGAGGGAGGCGTGTGTATATAAGCCAGGCCAGTCCGAACGTCTTCGTTAGTGCGTAGGAAGCAAGGCACAGCAACACACGCATCAGAACATTACTGTGTATCACAGGTGTTACCCGTGTAGTACAACCTTGGTGTAGCCTGGAGTGCAACACACAGAGGAAGGATGATTTGTGGAGCCAAGTTGTGTGTGGTGGCTTTGGTGGTGTTGGCTGTTGCCTCCGTACACACACACGCCGCTGTCTACGGCATCTGTAAGTGTTCTTACAACCCACCACACTACTTAAGCAGTACTTTCATTATCTGGTAAAGTAGGCGAGAGAATACTTAAACATCACTCAGAACTGAATTACGAGAGAAACGGAATCATGTGTACACCAGCCAAGCAAAGATTGACTACTTACCTTGTGCCTGTGTACTGTCTGTGTGCGGTGCCTGTACTCGATGTCTGTGTGTCCGTACGGGATGTTTGTATGTCTGTGCATGATGTCTGTGGATCTATAGGTGATGTCTGCGCTACGTCTGTGTGTATGAGTCATATATGTCTGAGGGTGATGTCAGCATGTTTGTATCCGTGACGTCTGCACTTAATGTCTGTGTGTGTCTGCGCGTGTCTGTACGTGGTGTCTGTGCGTGTCTTTACGTGATGTCTGTGCGTGTCTGTACGTGGTGTCTGTGCGTATCTGTACGTGGTGTCTGTGCGAGTCTGTACTGGAAACTAGAGTCTGTGGCTGGAATGTGGCGTCATACTGACCCCCTTAAGGTGGGGGTAATCCCCTCCACCCACCCCAGAAACCTCAAGGTCCCCCCTCCAGTAAGCGGAGGACGTGCCAGGGATCCCCCACCCCATCATCCAGCAGCCTGACAGTCCTCTCCATCATCCGCCTCTCCCTCCCTTCCTCCCTCCCTCCCTCCCTCCCTCCCTCCCTCCCTCACTTCCTCCCTCCCTCCCTCCCTCACATCCTCCCTCCCTCCCTCCCTCTCCAAATCCAAACTCATACTCTCAAGATTCTCTCCAAAATTCCCCAACACCCAACACTCTCCGAAACTCACCACCACTCCCCAACACTCTTCAACACTCCCCAATACTCCGTTACTGTCGTCAACACCCTCCAACACTCCCTAAGACTCTCCAACACTCCCTAAGGCTCTCCAACACTCTCCTCATATGTTTTCTCCCTTGCAGACCCTTGATCCTCCCTTGCTCGTCCCTTGACAATATTTCTCCCTTTAGTGACGAAGACGGTCCATGATCCCCCCGGCTTACCTTCACCCCTGCCCGAGCCAACGTTACACCTGTCTCTCTCTCTCTGTCTCGCCGCAGATAACATCATGTACCAACGGTACCCTAACGGACCCAGGGAGTACCAGGAGATGGAGGTACCTGATGTCTTGACTCCTACGGTCACCCAAGTGGAGTCCCAGCCAGACAGGTAAGCCAAGCCCCAGCTGTGTGACCCCTGGGTGACAGGTGTGTGACCCTTGGATGACAGGTATGTGAACCCCTCGGTGGCAGGTGTGTGACTCCTGGGTGGCAGGTGTGTGACTCCTGGGTGGCAGGGGTGTGACCCCCGGATGACAGGTGTGTGACTCCTGGGTGACAGGTGTGTAGTCCCTGGGTGACAGGGGTGTGACCCCTCGATGACACGGGTGTGACCCCTCGGTGGCAGGTGTGTGACCATAAGTATTATCATCATGTTGATGATAGTTTCATCCATTCTTGCTCTACTTATGTGTAGTATCATACCGTGCGATGCCCTGCTATACCGTCATACCGTGCGATGCCCTGCTATGCCGTCATTAACAGTGTGTTTCCTCTCTCCCTCCTCACAGCTCCTGGATGTTCCAGTCACAGGGTTACAATCCAGTTGTCAGGAAGTTCTACCAAGGTAGGGCCTAGAGACCAGGTTTCTACTTGAGGCGCTTCTGGCCCGGATGTTCTCTACATGATGCTTTGTACTTATTAGAAAATCGACTTTACATGTTCTTGACTTGAGAAACCTCATGATTGTGTTCTCTACACAAAGGTCTGTAAGTTCTCTCCCTGAGAAATTCCTGACTCAGAAGTTTTCTCCTTGAGGAAACCCAGACCAAATGTTTTATGAGTGAAACCATTATAGTCCAAGTATTCTCTCTCTCTCTCTCTCTCTCTCTCTCTCTCTCTCTCTCTCTCTCTCTCTCTCTCTCTCTCTCTCTCTCTCTCTCTCTCTCTCTTCACATTTAACCAAGTCATCAACGAGACTCAACTCTCTCTTCGTGGCAACTCTTCATTACCGAGGAAAGTCGTCAGTTCTGGGGGCGTGAATGGCACAAGACGATGTTCCTCGTGAAGCAAACTGACTCGCATAGGTTCTTCGTCTTCGTCCCTCCACTCACTGGATCCTGCTCCCCAGGTGCTGGGAGTTGCTGACACTTGATTTAGGTTCCTGATTGGTGTTCGCAGTCCTTCAGGTCTTGGTCTCGGGCCATGCGTCGATGGTCTGGTCCCAAGACGTCTCGAGGTCTTGATGGTCTATGATGGGCCACATCCAGGACCTTACCTTCCACCTTTCCTTGCGGGGACAGCGTATTATACATAATATTTATCTGTATTTATTTTGGCTAATTCCCTACATACAAGACAAACAATTCTCAAATGAAACTTTGAAGTTTTAGAAAGAATAAAGTTTTGACAAGATATTCCGCCTGGATTATTGTAAACACTCTCAGAGAATGAACTACAGACATGTCTGGAAGAAATTGAGTTCACGATACAATGAAATATTTGCTTATGACCACCAGAGGAATATGTGTAGGCTTATTGTATAACCTAATGAGACCTCAGCTTACAATGCTAATGAGAACTCAACGTGGAATAAATCATGAACTTTCAACCATCAAACAAAGATATTAATCAGATGTTGGACACAAGTCGTGTATGTATGAGAGATGCTCTGTTTTTGTTCTGTATGAAAAAAGGCCTGGTTTTGTTGAGGACCATTGCTTTTGTAAGTCATTTACATTGTGAATGTACTCGCTCAAAACATAATTGAAATAAACTACTCTGAGTAGTTTATTCAGCTTTTGGCCATGTAATGGGTGTAAGTTAGGGAAAGAAGGAATCATGAAATCCTTCTCCCCTCCCCCGCCCCATGACCTTCTCTGACCCCCATTAGAATGAGGAGGGCATGACAGCAGTGGGAGAGACAGGCATTCAATTGTTTTGTTCTTTACTGATCAACACATTTCATACTCCGCTTCACAACCCCATCTGAAAATGGGCTAATTGGGCCTCGTTCCCACCTCCCTCAGCAAATGTAGCTTTTAAAAGACCAATGAAAAAAAGGAACATTTTGAAGAGAAAAATTTGTTTTCCATTTCCACCCAGTATCAGTTTCCATTCATGGAGAACCATTAGAAAAGGGTTGATAGAACCATTAGAGAAGAAGGGTTGATATTGTCTGTATGTAATGGAACTGTAAACGTAAACATTGCAAGGGCCACATCCCGGTGGGATCATTCCATCTGGCATCCAATTCGAGAACTTGGGTTCGATTCTTGTCAGTGCACATGTAGTGCAGATAATTTATGACAGGTGGTGCAACAGGCCGAACGTTCCCTGTTGCCAGGAACGTTGCCATGCTGTTAAAGTCTACACCTGGGTTGCCGTGTCATTGTGTATATGTATACTTATACCGTCCATCACCTACACTTGGAGGAACTTACAAGATGGCTGACATGAATAGTTTTGGAACTACGATGGAGAAGTAGTCATTGCCATCATCTTAGGGACCTCCATCTGGGTTGTTGACGATGGCTGCTTGTTACCAACAACTACTGTTGTAGTTAGAGGACACGGCCGTCTTCCCTCGTTCTCAATAGGGCCAAACAACTGGTAGTCAGAGAAGACTATCTAGTCCTCGTTAGTAATGTCCTCCGCCATGTTGTTAGGGAGGGATACTAGTTTTCTGATAGTTTTCTCCATCTAGTTAGTCTAACTGGTTGGTTCTCATATGTAACGTAGTCAGCAAATCTGCCATCATGGCTATCACCATCTCATTTCCTCGCATCGCATGACCTCCATCAACTTACCATCATTGTCATCTCCATCTACATAGCTACTATGGCAGTTTCTGGTCCTCGTCGCTCACTCCCTCCATCACCCTAATAGTGGAGGGGTTTTTGGTCCTCTTTCCTTGTAGTTTGCTCCATTCACTTGAAGGTGGCTACGTGGTTACGGTCACTACCGTCGCTCCTCTTCAACACAGCGTCGATACCAATAGAAAATAAATGCAACTGAGCTGCCTGGGTTGGTCTGTGGATAGATCGTGGAGTTGCTTCTGGATAGGCCCTGGATCTGCCTCTTGGCAGGACCTGGATCTACCCCGAGATGGGCGCTGCTAATATCTCTGGACAGGAGCTAAGACTGTGTCTAGGGAGGTCTTGGAGGGGGTCACTAGATGGGGCCTGGCATTGTCTCGTTGACAGTCCAGGAATGGTATCTGGATAGTTCACAGAACAGCCTCTGGACACATCTTCCTGAAGAAATGTGTTTCTTTGTCCCTGGAGTGGTTCTTTGTCTGTTTGTCTGTCTGGGTCTCATTTGAACAGTTGGGTTTAAAGTTGTCCCTTTGTCTGTGGGTTCTGTCTAACTGTGTCGAGTTTGGTCTCTCTCTCTCTCTCTCTCTCTCTCTCTCTCTCTCTCTCTCTCTCTCTCTCTCTCTCTCTCTCTCTCTCCCACCAGAACAGACCACATTTTCCCTATCCCACAAGCCACCCCTCCCATACGTGTAACACATGTTGATGTGATGGAACCACCCCTCCCACTATGAACCACCCATCAGGAATTGTTCTAATTCTTGACCCTGAGTAATTCTTCTTCATTAAAAAGTTTGAATATAGTGTTTTAATGAAGACATTCTTTTGACCTGGCTATCGTTGTTGATTAAACCAGTTTGTAAAGAATGACTAAAAAATGCGTTACTCCCTCGCGCCCCACAGCGGCTGCTGATGATGTATAGCGAATATATCGCGCTATGCTATACGATGCAGTATCGCGAACACTGCTACACCCAGTCAGATCTGGTACATAGAACATTATACGTCAAGTACTTTTATATCTTATATTAACTTCAAGTCAGCGTGAGTCCTTTCTTAACATCGTTGTTCTCCTGTTTCCACCTACCAGTGCATTTCTACTCGTATTTCCATCAGTTAATGGAGTTCAGCAGTTGCTCTCAAGGCATCGTAGCCGCGCATTTCACCTGACCTGTAATGTTTATCTCAGGCTTTGGGTCGATGTGAGAATATCGTGATGCGCCATATTGGGCCCGGGATGGGAGACGGACGCCACTGAATATCGTAATGCGCCATATCGGGACGGGGAAAGAAGATGGGCGCCACTGAATATTGGCTCTGGTCGACAGCTGGGCTTAACGGGACCACAGCCCTGGATGGCAAGTGATACTGAGGATTATAGGAGCCCATGATTTACTGGAGAGAGAGAGAGAGAGAGAGAGAGAGAGAGAGAGAGAGAGAGAGAGAGAGAGAGAGAGAGAGAGAGAGAGAGAGAGAGACACGTATGCAAATTAGGATGGGTCACAGCGAAAGGTCTTGATACTTATTATATGTAGCAGGACAAGCTTGAGGAAGCTGTGTGTGAGGGGAACTTGGGAGTAGCCGACATTGTGCCTAACCTGTCGCCACAGTTTGACCTTAAAGTAATACTTAGACAAACATTGTTGACAGATATTGGCATCACATGCAAGGATATGCTTCCCAAGAATGTTCATTGATTTTGAACATGCACAAAGAGCTGATAGAGAAGATACGAGAATTAAGAAGCTGAGTTAAAGTTATAACGTAGAGGCCATAGACTTGCCAACCATGGAAGAGAGAAGATCAAGGGGTGTCTTGATCACAACTCTCCATTTCTTAATGATTTGAATGACGTCAACAGTAAACAATTCTTCGAAAGATAGAACAACCAGAGGGTAGAACATGCTATGATAGATAGATAAGTAGATAGATAGATAGATAGATAGATAGTTGGATAGATGCAAGGAAGAATGTTTATAGTGTGAGTGGCCGATGAACTGGATAAACTGAATGATGAAGTTGTGAACTTAAAGGACATACAGGAGTATGGAATGTTGTATGACGGTTGAGGAAGATCAAGAGATGGGACCCCACGAGTACTGGACCCCCCCCCCCCGGGGCCCCACGAGTACTGGAACCCCCCCCCCCCGGGGCCCCACGAGTACTGGAACCCCCCAGGGGCCCTACAAGTACTGGACCCCCCAGGGGCCCAACGAGTACTGGACCCCCCCAACTCCAGTACTACATACAGACGCTCAGACAAACCAGAATCGTGAATTCATAACCAACATTTGCTTTTTTTTGGATTCATGTGAACGTTTCCCTTTATATCTGCCGCCAAACTAATGAAAAAAAGTTTTACATTCATTATTCATGTGGAGGCTGCATGGACAGCTGTAGCTGCTGTGAGTATTGTTATTAAATATTCATTACTTATTCATTAATGTAGAGCTAATGAACTTTCTTGTAGTGGAAGTAGACTTTGTGGTTCATACAATAATACATTGAATAACGTTATTCAGCTAGGGAGATCTTAATGGACGAAAATGAATAGATGGAAATGTATATCTACAACAGATGTATATAGTAAAACAAATGACAAACTGAAGTAAATATGTGACTAACAACATGATGTATGTGAGACAACGAAGACAGCGAAATTCCTCATATATTTAGGATATACGTTATTGGGTGTGTGTGTGTATATATATATATATATATATATATATATATATATATATATATATATATATATATATATATATATATATATATATATATATAACCAGTGAACGAAGTGAATGAAGATGGAAGTTTCAGCTGATGTAAACATTTGGCGGGAGGCAGGAACACATGACTGGGTGTCAGTAGTGTAAGTGTAGCCTGGGGGAACACATGGCTGAGTGTGTAGCCAGTGTCAGTGTAGCCTGGGGGAACACATGGCTGAGTGTGTAGCCAGTGTCAGTGTAGCCTGGAGGAACACATGGCTGGGTGTCAGTGTAGCCTGGAGGAACACATGGCTGGGTGTCAGTAGTGTCAGTGTAGCCTGGGGGAACACATGGCTGGGTGTGTAGCCAGTGTCAGTGTAGCCTGGAGGAACACATGGCTGGGTGTCAGTAGTGTCAGTGTAGCCTGGAGGAACACATGGCTGGGTGGCAGTAGTGTCAGTGTAGCCTGGAGGAACACATGGCTGGGTGTGTAGCCAGTGTCAGTGTAGCCTGGAGGAAATGCCAACCGACTGATGTATTGTTGATTTGTGTCGAAGTTAGAGAGTGAGGGAGGAGGGCGGGAAGGAAAGTGATAGGTTCAGGTCGGGTGTCAGAGGTGGAGGTCAAAGCTCGGGCGTCTTAGTTTTAGTTGGAGGACGAGTGCTGTTGTTTCTAAGAACAGGACCACAAGCACAGGTCTCCAGACCTGGGCTACAAGCACAGGTTTCCAGACCTGGACTACAAGCACAGGTCTCCAGACCTGGGGTACAAGCACAGGTCTCCAGACCTGGACTACAAGCACACTCCAGACCTGGACAACCAGAAGGATTTCGTTGCAGCGACGGGAAGTTTAGGAATGTGTGGACGGATGTCAAAATTACAAATGTGTTTACAGATGCAAATTAAAAGCAAATTGAAATCTCTTGGAGGTAGAGTGTCTTAGGAAATGTTGACAGAGTCTGAAGTAAAGCTTTTACATACACTGATGAAATGTTTATACCAGAATACTTAAATACTTAACATGAAAATGTTAGGAAAAGATTTGTAGACACAGAAAAAAGATGCGAAATAGATTGAGATAAAGAAGATAGGCTTCAGTACCATAACAGTTTTTTAAATGACTCCAGCTATGGAGAGGGTTGTGAGATGTACTCTGTTGGTCCATACATTTACCTAAACTTATATTGTTAAGGTTTGATATCGTGGAGAGGCACTGTCTTACCCAGGATTTAAATTTCCACACCTCTCTCTTCACCTTCTGCTTCCTCCAGTACTCTACTCAGTCACTTGCATTCCTTCTCTGCACATATCCTACAAACTCCTCTCCCTTTTTATCCCTCTCACTCAGTGTCTAACTCTCTGACAGAAATTTTACTGTAACATCAAAAAATGGTAACAAGATGGTTTAAATTGCGAGGGAAGATTAGAGAGGCGTGGCAGGGCTGGGGGCTCTCACACTGGGATGAAATTCATTCGCGTCACACATCACATTGCTATCTCGTTCTCCTATGTTGCCCCAGGCAGCTGCTGCCATCTCTCTCTCTCTCTCTCTCTCTCTCTCTCTCTCTCTCTCTCTCTCTCTCTCTCTCTCTCTCTCTCTCTCTCTCTCTCTCTCTAATCCACCGAAATAATTCCCTTCGCTTATTTCTTCGTCCCTGTGATCCTCACAATCCCTGGGACGTCCTCAAAGGATCATGTGAAAGGAGTTACAGGAGGGGCAGGCGAAGGAGAGTCCTACCTAAGGAGTAATGTCATTGTAACAGATATTTGAGGATGAGACGTCCTAGACCAGGGCGTCCCTCGCTCTCAGGGCAGTGACGTCGGCTCTCTAGGGTTCTCAGCAAGTTCTCTAGGGCCTGAGGGGTTTTCCCAGGGCTCTGAACTCGTTAGTAGGGCCACTAAGGGCGACCGTAGCGTTTAAAAGTGTGCGTTAGGGCTTCACTAGGGTCATAGGGCTGTGAGGCCATTCTGAGGTCACGGGCGGTTACACGGGCTGTGTAAGCGTCGTCTCTTGTTACCTGAGGGAAACCCCGCTGCTGTGAGGCTGTGTCGCTGTGTCAACACTGCAGCCGTCCGGGAAGGACCCCGTCGGTCGTGTGGTGTTCCCGCTTCTGCATTTTTATCTGTTGGGGTTCTGGGTCGTGGGTGCCCCACCAGCTGGCTGTGGTGATGGCTGCTGGACCAGCTGGTGCCCGCTGGTGGGGGTGGTTATGGTGGGGGCAGGTGGTGTTAGAGGTAATTGCGGGTCCAGCTGGTGTTTAGTGTTGGTGTTGTAGGCGCAGTTGGTGTTGGTGATAGTGTTAGAGGAGGCAGGTGGTGTTGGTGATAGGGTAGGAGGAGGCAGGTGGTGCTGGAGGTGGGCCAGGAGGGACAGCTGGTGCGGGCTAAGTGCTCATAACGGCTCCTGGGGTGAATAAGCGCCTTAATATCAGCGGCAGATGGAGGCAGCTTCCCTCTCGTGTGGCTCACATGATCCTCTCTCTCTCTCTCTCTCTCTCTCTCTCTCTCTCTCTCTCTCTCTCTCTCTCTCTCTCTCTCTCTCTCTCTCTCTCTCTTTCAGGAGTAGCTTCGGAGAGTAACTGTATAATTCAGTAAGACATGCCGGGGGCACTACGCTCTAGCTCTGCCATTTCGGCAAAAGATCTGGTCGTAGGTACTCGTAGGCAAGTAGATGGGTAGGGACCTGGGAAGGTAGGTAGGTAGGTAGGTATGTATGTATGTAGGTAGGTAGATATGTAGGTAGGTAGGTAGGTAGGTAGATATGTAGGTAGGTAGGTAGATAAGTAGGTAGGTAGGTATGTAGATAGGTAGGTAGGCAGGTAGGTAGGTAGGTAGGTAGGTATGTAGGTAGGCAGGTAGGTAGGTACGCTTTTCTTCTTTCTCATTATTATTCCCTGTTTCTCCTGCTGTCTCTCTCCTGTCTCTGTCTCCCTCCATCTCTCATGTCTCTCTGTCTCCCTCCATCTCTCATGTCTCTCTGTCTCCCTCCATCTCTCATGTCTCTCTGTCTCCCTCCATCTCTCATGGCTCTCTGTCTCCCTCCATCTCTCATGGCTCTCTGTCTCCCTCCATCTTTTGATTGGTCTTCATTTGTCTTCCTCTTACCTGCCTCTCTCACCTCCCACGACTGACCATCTGTGTATCCAACTCAGTTTTTCATTTTCCTTCCTTCCTTCCTTCCTTCCTTCCTTCCTTCCTTCCTTCCTTCCTTCCTTCCTTCCTTCCTTCCTTCCTTCCTTCCTCCTTCCTTCCTTCCTTCCTTCCTTCTCCTCCTTCCTCCTTCCTCTTCCTTCCTTCCTTCCTTCCTTCCTTCCTTCCTTCCTTCCTTCCTTCCTTCCTTCCTTCCTTCCTTGCTTCCATCCTTCCTTCCTTCCTTCCTTCCCCCTGGTACCCCTCGTTGGGCCATACGCTGCAACACCTTTGTCATCGTGAGCCGCAGGGAAAACCCACTCAAGGGTGAACTCAAGGAAACCTCTCATCCTACTGTGTTAGCTGTGCGTCCCAGAACTGTTGCTGTGCGTCCCAGAACTGTTGCTGTGCGTCCCAGAACTGTTGCTGTGCGTCCCAGAACTGTTGCTGTGCGTCTCAGAACTGTTGCTGTGCGTCCCAGAACTGTTGCTGTGCGTCCCAGAACTGTTGCTGTGCGTCCCAGAACTGTTGCTGTGCGTCCCAGAACTGTTGCTGTGCGTCCCAGAACTGTTGCTGTGCGTCCCAGAACTGTTGCTGTGCGTCTCAGAACTGTTGCTGTGCGTCCCAGAACTGTTGCTGTGCGTCCCAGAACTGTTGCTGTGCGTCCCAGAACTGTTGCTGTGCGTCCCAGAACTGTTGCTGTGCGTCCCAGAACTGTTGCTGTGCGTCCCAGAACTGTTGCTGTGCGTCCCAGAACTGTTGCTGTGCGTCCCAGAACTGTTGCTGTGCGTCCCAGAACTGTTGCTGTGCGTCCCAGAACTGTTGCTGTGCGTCCCAGAACTGTTGCTGTGCGTCCCAGAACTGTTGCTGTGCGTCCCAGAACTGTTGCTGTGCGTCCCAGAACTGTTGCTGTGCGTCCCAGAACTGTTGCTGTGCGTCCCAGAACTGTTGCTGTGCGTCCCAGAACTGTTGCTGTGCGTCCCAGAACTGTTGCTGTGCGTCCCAGAACTGTTGCTGTGCGTCCCAGAACTGTTGCTGTGCGTCCCAGAACTGTTGCTGTGCGTCCCAGAACTGTTGCTGTGCGTCCCAGAACTGTTGCTGTGCGTCTCAGAACTGTTGCTGTGCGTCCCAGAACTGTTGCTGTGCGTCTCAGAACTGTTGCTGTTCGTCCCAGAACTGTTGCTGTGCGTCTCAGAACTGTTGCTGTGCGTCTCAGAACTGTTGCTGTGCGTCCCAGAACTGTTGCTGTGCGTCTCAGAACTGTTGCTGTGCGTCCCAGAACTGTTGCTGTGCGTCCCAGAACTGTTGCTGTGCGTCTCAGAACTGTTGCTGTGCGTCTCAGAACTGTTGCTGTTCGTCCCAGAACTGTTGCTGTGCGTCCCAGAACTGTTGCTGTGCGTCCCAGAACTGTTGCTGTGCGTCCCAGAACTGTTGCTGTGCGTCTCAGAACTGTTGCTGTTCGTCCCAGAACTGTTGCTGTGCGTCCCAGAACTGTTGCTGTGCGTCTCAGAACTGTTGCTGTTCGTCCCAGAACTGTTGCTGTGCGTCCCAGAACAGTAATCATTCTTGATTTGTTAAAGACGCGAAGTGATTCGAAAATTCATATAGAAGTGGGAAAGAAAACAAGTTATAAGCAAATATAGTTTTCCTTTGTTATTTATCTTGAATCTGCGTTTGTTCTTCTCGTGAACATTTCCTGTTCTTCCTGACCAACAGCTTGCCTCAATCGTTTGTAAACAAGATGAAAATTGAGCTGGACCTTGGCGTCCATACCGCTGGTGAAGCCACGGGATGGAATCCAAGCCTTTCAATAGCAGTTAAAGAGGATCCATAATGAAGTGATCGGATCCGCCAAACTTGGTCAGGAGCTGCCCCAGGGAAGGAACCATTCATCACAAATTGAATTTGTGGGAGGAGAAGTATCTGTTGGCGCTCGCTGTGGGAGGGGCTTTCCCTCAAGAATTGGGTTAAGGTGTTTTCCCAAGACCTTCCACTTCCCCGTCTTCAACCTTCCACAGTCGCTTTATAATTTCAAATTTTACGATGGTTTTTGAGGTTCCATTTTCTGTATAGTAAAGGCCCTTTGTCTCCCCCTACCCAGACCCCATTTTTTATACGTAAGTGGAGATACAAACGGCAGTCCATACTCTTCCCAGGCGAACATTTTAATGGCAGGAAGAGGTTTATGAGTATCTTTATATATATATATATATATATATATATATATATATATATATATATATATATATATATATATATATATATATATATATATATGTATATATATATATATATATATATATATATATATATATATATATATATATATATATATATATATATATATATATATATATGTATATATATATATATATATATATATATATATATATATATATATATATATATATATATATATATATATATATATATATATATATATATATATACGTGTGTGTGTGTGTGTGTGTGTGTGTGTGTGTGTGTGTGTGTATGTATGTGTGTGTGTGTAGTTGATACACGAATGTACGAATGATACATATGTTTAGCACATGAAAGTGATACATATGTGATACTTGAGAGATGATACATAAGACTGGTTATCTTGAGATGATGAATGTATCTAGATAATTCACAGATTACCATCACGTTAGACTGCCAGCATCACTGCTCTTAACAGTGCCATACATTATCTCTCAGCAGTTATCACTGAGAAATAATGTAGTCAAGTTGGAGGGAGGGAGGGTCAATCAGGAGGGAGGGAGGGTCAATCAGGAGGGAGGGAGGGTAAATTAGGAGGGAGGGAAGGAGGGTAAATCAGGAGGGAGGGAAGGAGGGTAAATCAGGAGGGAGGGAAGGAGGGTAAATCAGGAGGGAGGGAAGGAGGGTAAATCAGGAGGGAGGGAAGGAGGGTAAATCAGGAGGGAGGGAGGGTAAATCATGGTAAGATCTGGATCATATTTTCTTCTGCCTCAACTGCAGGACTGTTTTCAGGGTGGACGAGTCTCACACTAGAATAACTTACGAGATTTTAAATAAGATTGTGTCTTAGGTTGGGTGTTATGTTGCTGACGTGGCCAACAACCCCCTCTCTCTCTCTCTCTCTCTCTCTCTCTCTCTCTCTCTCTCTCTCTCTCTCTCTCTCTCTCTCTCTCTCTCTCTCTCTCTCTCTCTCTTGCCGGTGGTGGTAAGGGTAGGTAGACTTCAAAGGGGTAGATACTGGCTGCAGGTGAAGTAGAGTGGTGTAGTGGGTGGGCACAGTAGGTGGGTAGAGGATATGGTGGGTGGTAAGTGAGTGAGATAAGGGGAGGTGGAGGGTTGTATGTTTATATCGTTGATGGTTCGTTATGTGTAGGTGGGGATTATAATTGTTGTCAGTGTGGGTGTAGGTGGGAATTGTAATAGTTGTCTGTGGGGATGTAGGTAGGTGGGGATTATAATATTTGTCAGTGGGTGATGTAGGTGGGTGTGGTGGGGATTGGTGCGATTGTTAGTACTTCTTTACCAAACTGTTATATAATTACGAATATTAACTACTGTTTTTTTTTTTTTTTTTTTTTTTTTTTGTGTGTGTGTGTGTGTGTGTGTGTGTGTGTGTGTGTATACTATAGATTCATCTATTTAGAATGACAAATCTAGTACCAGTAATCGCCGCAGAGGAGAACATGTACCAATAAGGAATTAGTTAATCTCAAAAGTTGATACATAAAACCAGATGTATTGATAATGATAAACTAATTAGTAAATAAACAGGCGGAGAAATGTGGTACAAACTGTGTGTGGAGACGAAGGCTGTCTCGTGTGGTGTAGCACCGTCTTGACCCCAGGCTGGCTCCAGGCTCATGGCTCAGTCTGCTGAAGTAACAAGATCTATGATGGCTGACTCAACCTCTGAGGCAATTTATTGGATAACTCTGAACCCCAGTGGGTGGGGTGAGGGGCAGTTTAGGGTGGGGTTGGGGACGAGGAAGGAAGCTCCGGGGTGAGGGACAGTTTAGGGTGGGGTGGGGGACGAGGAAGGAAGCTCCAGGGTGAGGGGCAGTTTAGGGTGGGGTGGGGGACGAGGAAGGAAGCTCCGCGGTGAGGGGCAGTTTACAGGGTGAAGGGGAACGGATGTCGTCTTCAAGGAGGACACTGATGAGGGAGTTGATATAGAAAGTCTTGTTGCGTCCTCCTTCCACTCTCCTCTACCGTAGTCCATTTCCTCATCCCTTAATCCCGGCCTAGTCTACCTATCCCTTGCCTCTCCAACCCCACGACCCCTCCTCCCTCCTCCATGGCCTCAACCCCCACCGAGGTTGTTGACTCTTGAGTCAGTGGTGTGAGGGACTGCAGACTACCCTGGGGCAGTGCCCTGCTGGACTCTCCAGGTGGGGCGTCCTCCCCAGAGCTCATAGCTCCCCAGTAACCGTCCCTGGCGGGACTCTGGGGGTCCCCATGTGGGACGGCCTCCCCCAGGCAGATCCCTCACATTGCGTCGGGAGATCCTGTGGTGTCACATCCGGTGTTTACATACCATCTTGAAGATATTCTTACCCAGTATTTGTGCCACCTGGACTCAAGTTTGGTAAGGAAACCTAACTTTGCAAAGTTTCCTCAAGGAATGTATAAAAAAAAACTTTATTTTTGCAGATTTGTTATTTGAATGTAAACAAACGTAACTAACAAAATAAGTTGTTTGTGGCAAGTTTTCTAAGGTAGAGAAATTAACTTTGATATTAACCTTAAGTTTAGTTTCCCCGAGTGTAAAGAAGCCTAACTTGGGTAAGTTTACCAGGCGTAAACAAGCCTAACTTTGTGAGAAACAATGGTGAGCATCTTCCTCCTTGTCCTAAACTGACGTGAGAGTCGGTTTACACAAGTGTTTGCGTCACTACCACACGATCCCATATTGTTTGTCTCACGTAAACAATTATTTACTTTGTCCTCTGCATGTTGAAGTGCCTCTGTAGCACTGTGCATGTTGGAGTGCCTCAGTAACACTGTGCATGTTGGAGTGCCTCAGTAGCACTGTGCATGTTGAAGTGCCTCAGTAGCACTGTGCATGTTGAAGTGCCTCAGTAGCACTGTGCATGTTGGAGTGCCTCAGTAGCACTGTGCATGTTGAAGTGCCTCAGTAGCACTGTGCATGTTGAAGTGCCTCAGTAGCACTGTGCATGTTGGAGTGCCTCAGTAACACTGTGCATGTTGGAGTGCCTCAGTAGCACTGTGCATGTTGGAGTGCCTCAGTAGCACTGTGCATGTTGGAGTGCCTCAGTAGCACTGTGCATGTAGAAGTGCCTCAGTAGCACTGTGCATGTTGGAGTGCCTCAGTAGCACTGTGCATGTTGGAGTGCCTCAGTAGCACTGTGCATGTTGAAGTGCCTCAGTAGCACTGTGCATGTTGGAGTGCCTCAGTAGCACTGTGCATGTTGAAGTGCCTCAGTAGCACTGTGCATGTTGAAGTGCCTCAGTAGCACTGTGCATGTTGAAGTGCCTCAGTAGCACTGTGCATGTTGAAGTGCCTCAGTAACACTCTGCATGTTGAAGTGCCTCAGTTACAGAGGATTAGAGTGAGGAGGGTTCCCCATTGTTGGGTCGGTGGAGGGAGCTACAGTAGAGGACTACAGCAGACCAACTGTATCTGTAATATTTTGTGTTACGCCACATCTCACTGACTGACCAGGTGTAGGATCGTCAACTGTCCATGATTCTTTGCGATCCACTGTGTTGTGTGAGGCAGGAGAAATAAAACACGTAAAATGTGGAGAGAAATTTCATTAGGGAAGGAATGTATAGGGTGACTTGGCGAGGGCCCTGGATCCTGAAGGGGCGGGAAACACGTACACGACAGGAAGCAAAAATGTGAACCCCAGGCCCATTTTTTAAGTCCTTTTTGGCACTCGCTGGGAGGGCCACGAAACCAAACTTCCTCCATAACCGGAAATGAAGTCGATGCGCTCCTTCGTTAGTGGGGAAAATGTGGAGCGGAGGGCCGACCACAAAGAACTGCCGATCGTAAGTCTTAGGGAGGGGAGCGGAACGGACGCTAACCACTTTCCGATAGTTTGGTGTGAACGTGTCGCCCGCCAGACCTCCCCCCCTCCCCCCCCCTCCCCCCCACCCCCACCTCACCCAGCTGTTGGGAAGACGACCCATACCTCAACCCACATGGGTATGATCCGTCCAACCCACGCCTGTACTCAGACCCATGAGCACGACGGTGTGACCTCACGCACCGTCGTGCTCAAGGGTCGTGCCGTCGTGCTCAAGGGTCGTGTCGTTGTGCTTAAGGGTCGTACCGTCGTGTTTACGGGTAAACGACCAAAACAAGGTCTATATTTCATAAGTGTTTAAGACGTGGATGTACAAAATCATAACTAAGATTTACTATGGAGAAATGAATCACTTACTCACCACTGAACATCTCCAAATAAGAATTAACAACTGCAACGAAAGTTCGCTTTCTCTTAGTCTTGTATAGGAATACCACCCTAAAGGATGTTTGATCATTACAAAAAAAAAGTGGCTCCTCTCTCTCTCTCTCTCTCTCTCTCTCTCTCTCTCTCTCTCTCTCTCTCTCTCTCTCTCTCTCTCTCTCTCTCTCTCTCTCTCTCTCTCTCTCTCGTAGGAATATTCTGATATCCTCGGGAATATTGGTCGTCGTCGACCGTAGTTCATTTCCCGAATTCGCGCGTCGCCGGAAATCAACCCTTCCGCCACGAAATTCAGAAGATGTCAAACACCTGCCTATCACAGGGTCGCCCTTTCCTGCTCCCCGCTATCTTCACCTGCTCCCCGCTATCTTCACCTGCTCCCCGCTATCTTCTGCTCTTCTCTATCCTCTACTGTTTCCCGCTATTTTCTCCTGCAACCTGCTATCTTCTGTTCCTTGATATCATCTTCTGCTGGTTGTTTCCTCTTGTCGTTTTCTAAGGTTACCTCCTTCCCTCCTACACACACGTCAGCCTCAATATAATGCACACCATCACGGGGACATTGCAAGCTGTTGTTCTCCACGAACTGAAATAATACATAAATGATTGAGAAAAACCTTGGAAAATGGCCCTCATATGCAAATGAGAATTGGCCAGGACACGGCACTGGTGACGGAATGTACGTAGGGGACCGAACCCGGGGACATGATGTGGTGTAGCTTCCACTGAGATGAGGAGTGGCCTGCGGGTATATAGTCTTTGTACTCAGTCTCAGCCATGTCTCTCAAACGACTTCCAGAACAAGTTATATTCTTCGTATTACACTTTCGTGTATACACTTTTCTTGGTTCATCCGATGCCTGGTGATGTGTAACGGTTTACGGCTCTTGTGTGGAGTCGGTAATACACAAGGTACCATCTGCAGTGCAAGATTATATTGGAGTATTCTGGACAGACACAGACTGAACTACCTGAGGCTCACATTCCAGAGTCTAACTCGCTGTCGATCCAGTGTCTCTGGATTGTTCTGTGATCAGTTATCATAATCATACCATTAAAGAACCTCCCTTCCAGGCCAGCTGGATCCTGGAGCACTGTGACCCGCCACCTGATTCTGATGACCGTCTTCCTTGGCGTATCCTCCTCCTGCTCAGGGTCGTTCCAGGAAGCAAAGTGTTAAAAGATTTTCTTCTTGCGCCTTACGTTCGAACCTCCTCTTTTCCAGTTCATTGTGCCTGGAACTCAACATCCACGACGATGCCTTTATGGTGCATTCTTTTTCAACTAAAAACATTCCGATACATTCTCCTGGAAGGCCCTTCTCCTCCAGTACATCTGGTTCCAATATACGACCTCTCTCACTACCTTCCAGGCCCCGCTATGCAAGCCCGTCCACCACATCCTTTCCAGTACATTGTCCTCGCCATTATATCTTGTACCAGGTCGTCTTCCATGAGTTTCTTCACTGATGCCATATTCCAGTGGCCATTTCCTGGAACATATGTTCTGAAGGAATAATGTGTCAACACTTTTAGAGGAATAGGACGCAATTTGCAGGAGCGACACCTGCCCAGCCCTCGCAAGATATGTATATTACGAACCGCACGTATGACCTTGTAACATTATGTGGCTCCTGGGTTCCCGCGGGTCTCGTCAGCTCCCGATACTATTGACAATTATCATTCATATGTAACCCTTACTGCGTGTGGCCTTCACAAGACAATCTGCGAACATTTTCCTGAGAGAATTCTCGAATGAAAACTGTCGTAACATTGACCTGAAAATCTTGAATTACTAAAAGGTCATATAGTTAAATGGAACTTTTATTAGATAACCGTAAATAGAATATTTACATTAATTTGGACGTGGTTAACCGTTCATGTGTTAGTTATTGTTAGTTGAAGACATGGTTAACATGCCTGAGGCTAAACCTAACCTAACAACCACAACCTGAGTATGTACGTTGACCCAATTTGGTTTGAGTCTCAGGTTGTTAAGAGCCAGTGTAGCAAAGGTTCCAGGGGATCTAGGGTCAATCGGAATGACCTTTGGGTTGTGCAGCGCTTATGTAAATTCAGTCCTGGTCTGTTGGGAATCAATCTATCAAGAATTCCAGGCTATTTAGAGCCAGTTTAACTTGAGTTATGGGTCATGCAAAGCCAATTTAACTAGAGGTCTTGGGTAATATTTAATGTTTCTCTCTCTCTCTCTCTCTCTCTCTCTCTCTCTCTCTCTCTCTCTCTCTCTCTCTCTCTCTCTCTCTCTCTCTCTCTCTCTCTCTCTCTCTCTCATTTCCTGGTGATGTACTAGTTTTCCCCCGTTTTCAGTTTCTTTGGTTCACAAATTATTTTGTTTTCCTTTCTCTGTTGTTTATCCTCAGCTCTGCATCTTGCTAGCTTTCCTAAGATGGTTGTCTGCTTTCCCGTCATTGGCTTATCTTATTACATCTCTTTTCCTCATCCTCATCTTTACATCTCTGCAAATTTTTCCTCCTAGTCTGATTTCCCCAAGTGTTCTCAGCTATCTTTTTCAATTCTTTCTTCTATTGTATTTTCTTCTTCTTCTTGACTTCTCTTAAACCACTCTACATTTTCTTCTGTTTCTGATTCGTATTTTATTATGTTTATTTTATAATACTTTACTTTTGTTTGTTATTTTTTATCATTGTTTTGTTTGTTTGTTGATTAATGTCTTCCTCTTCTTCATATTCATGTGTGGCCAATTTATCCCACGCCATCTTCCTAATTATCCAGTTATCTCGTTACCTCAGACATCTCTGCTCCACCTACATCCATTCTTCTGTTTCCTTTACATAGTATAACTTTACTTCTTCCTTGCCTCACTGTGTCTTCGCTGTCTTCTTCTGCTTGTCTTTTGTCTTCGTCTTCCTCTCTGCTGCTCTCCGTCTGTTGTTTTGCCGTTTACAACACTACTGATTTGCAATTATCCTACCTGGTTACCGTAATTGATTACCTTAATGAATGTGAAGCATTTTGTCTTTCAGGAAAAAACAAAATTCCAAGATAGAATTGTGTCTCCCTTCCTGACACCACTCCATCACCATAAGGCTCCCTCTAGCTTCCATCCCCACTTTGACCCTCCATCATGTTCCCTCCTCCCCCCCCCAACTACGTCCTCCCTTCCTCCTCCTAACCCTCCCCTCCACCCTCACTCCCCCCCTCCCACCCCTGTTCCCTCCACCAACACGCCCACGTCTCCCTTCCCCCCCCAGTGCCCCCCCCTCCACCCCCACATACCATCAGCTGGCCGGGGCCCAACAGGTCCCCCCCCTGCTGGGGCTGTTCTCAGACCCCCACTAGTGTCCTTACCTCCATTAATTTACCCTTATCCTGCCTCCTCTCATGGTGCCTCTCTCTCTCTCTCTCTCTCTCTCTCTCTCTCTCTCTCTCTCTCTCTCTCTCTCTCTCTCTCTCTCTCTCTCTCTCTCTCTCTCTCTCTCTCTCTCTCTCTCTCTCTATTTACTGATTATTGTAAAACCATTACGTATATTAGAACCGATATTCTGTTTATCCTTTGCATATTTTCTTTTACTAAATAGATTTAAATATTCAAGCAATTCTTACTCAACAGTTGAATTCTCAACCAAGTGTGGACGAGTTCAGCAGCGGAATTAACCAGCTCTCACCGACTCCAGCAGTGTGATTAACCATCCTTGGCTGACTCCAACAGCTGAATGAACCAGGTATGTTCGACTCGACCTGTCTGGCATGAAGTATTTGTTATCTGAACATAAGGAAGATGAGAAGCTGTTAGGTAATCTGACTGAATATATGTATATATATATATATATATATATATATATATATATATATATATATATATATATATATATATATATATATATATATATATATATATATATATATATATATAAAGTCTAAGGAAGTGAAACACCATTTCTGTTGTGTTGTGTTCATTGATCTTGGAACAGAATATCTTTCAGAGATCAGGTCTCTTCCTCATCACCATGTTCTTAAAATCTCGTTGTTCATAATTCCAATAAGGTCATCTTTCTTACAAGTAGTTTGTATACATTGCTGTTACCATGACTAATATGTTCTCGGAATGTCTGCGTCTCGTAAGCTGTCCTCTCCTGTCCCCAACTTCATCAGGTTCTCCTCCACACATATTCCATGGTCACTACCTTCACGTCCTACCATCCTACGACACACAGGATGGTCGTACGATCCCACGACCCCCCGGACTGGTCGTACAGTCCTTCGACCCCCCCCCCCAGACTGGTCGTACAGTCCTTCCACCCCCCCAGACTGGTCGTACCGTCCTTCCTCTCTCCCAGACTGGTCGTACGATCCCACGACCCTCCCAGACTGGTCGTACGATCCCACGACCCTCCCAGACTGGTCGTACGGTTAACTTTACCTTCATCAGTTGTGGGGAGGGAATTCTAGAGCAGTTGGCCGGGATGTTTCCGTGGTGTGTGGCAAGGCGAGGGGAATAGGGGAGAAGGCTAAGGGAGAAGGGAGGATAGGGAACTGGGAGGAGGCAGAGGAGGGAGAAAGGTGTGTAAGGGACGAAAAGGAATAAGGGGAGAGGGAAATACAGAACGAGAGATAAAGGGGGAGGGAAAGGGAAAAAAGAAGGGGGAAGTAAGGGAGCGACAGAGAAAGAGAAGTAAAGGGAAAGTTGAGAGAGTAAAGGGCAGTCTGGGGAGAGGACATTTCGAGGGAGCGTTGGTGCAGAAAAAACATGAAGTCAGCTGCTAATGGGAGGCAATCAAGGCGCCATTGACGGTGTGGGAGAGAGAGAGAGAGAGAGAGAGAGAGAGAGAGAGAGAGAGAGAGAGAGAGAGAGAGAGAGAGAGAGAGAGAGACTCTCTCGGCTGACCCCAGCACTATCTTCACCCTAACTTCCCCCGACCCGTGAGTGTTGAGGTGTCACCGAATTTTCTTTGTGTTGCGAGGAAGTTGTGTTGAGGGGAGGGGGGGGAGGGGAGGTGTGGGTGTGAGCCTGGCAGTGTCTTGGGTTCGAAACCACCCACAGCTTCCTCGGGCGGAGAGCGTATAGCGGCATAATGTAGGTCTTAGGCTATTAAAGGTCGCTCAAGACATAACGATTGGCAACATATGGCAACTCCCACGCCACCTCACATCACAGGTTACCACACAGTTTATAGCACAAGTTTCCCTCCTTAATGTTGAATCATGCAAATGCGCTCCTCGAATGTGGAGACGAATGCCATGCGCATGAAGGCCTCGCCTGACGCATGGCAGGTGCTCTGAGCATCCCATGTGTGACAATGACCAAAGTTGAACTTTAGAAACGGCATTAAATACGCTTCAAGACCCGGGAAAACCCTTGCCTGCAGACAGCTATCATCCGTCAGGGAGAGAGAGAGAGAGAGAGAGAGAGAGAGAGAGAGAGAGAGAGAGAGAGAGAGAGAGAGAGAGAGAGATGCTATTCTTAGCTTGTTCCAAACTCAGTATTTGCGTAAAACACTTGTTGAAATCATGCCACTGTGAGCACCACCAGTATTGACCTCAGTCTGGCGTCTTTATGACCGAAATGAGCAAGACTGGGGCCATCCCTGACTTCCTCTTCCACCAATATTGACTTCCTCCTACACCATGAGCCAGGTCCCCTTATACCATGAGCCAGGTTCCCTTACACCATGAGCCAGGTTCCCTCCCACCATTCACAGCTGCAGTGGGCGAAACACCCACTGAATAACAACATTTGGCATAATATTCTCTTTATTCGTTTTACGGTAAACTTCAGATGTAGAAGTAGTTAAGTTATCGTTGTGCTGTATACGTACACTAACCACCATGTTGTTAGCTGTATACACTAACCACAATGTTTTTAGCTGTATACACTAACCACAATGTTGTTAGCTGTATACACTAACCACCATGTTGTAGCTGTGTACGTCAGCCTCACAACTGTTTTCATACCAGAGCGGGTCACCGCATGACGTCAGTACGTATGACATGTTGCCTGGCGTCCGTTGCGCTCACGACGTGTTGACGTCATCACCAGCAGCACATACTGACTGGCCTTCGTGTGTGTGTGTGTGTGTGTGTGTAGTGAAGCGGCATGGCATGACACGTGACACAGGCATCTGTGTCACGTGTCATGCCGCTGCACCGGCCGGCTTGAGCCGTAGCCCCGCCCACTAGTTTGTGCCCTTGTTTACATGAGCGTTGCTCCCATATATTGACGTATTTATGTCAACATCCATCATGAACCGCGTCATGTAAACTAAACACCACAATTATCATCGTTTGCTGATAAGTTGCACAAAGTTACACTTGTAATTGCAAGAGAAATCAGTATATTATACCGGCCAACCTGACCCATTCAAACTACCACCCCATCGTTAGCCAACATGTTGTAACTGGTGGTTAGGTTAGCAGGTGTCCACCACACCAGCCCTGCCCAGACCGGCCTCGAGATGCGAGGGAAGAGGACGTGTTACACATCGTGTGTGATCATATGTACTCGCGAGGTGATATATGATATATGATGATATACTCACGAGGTGACATATGATGATGTACTCACGAGGTGATATATGATGATGTACTCACGAGGTGATATATGATATATGATGATATACTCACGAGGTAATATATGATGATATATTCACGAGGTGATATATGATATATGATAAACTCGCGAACAGTTGAATTGAAAGTTAAATTGGAATACAACGTTGGTCATAATATGGTCGTGTTGTACACATGGATGTGTGTAAAGTGCACATGGTCAGTGTTGTTACGTTGTGATTTCAGTGGTTTGTTATACTAGTGGAAAATGATCGTGTACATTATTCATTTTGAACCAAAACATAAAATTGAAAGATGTGAAAAATTCAGTTTTGCTTCAAATTAGTGATCTATAATTGTGGCTCACGTGATTATGTTTGGGAAAAGCTGTCACGTTCACTCGTGTCTGGCTCTGCCATGACTGATCAATAAATTATCATTAGTGATCAATATATTAGAAATATTAGTTCATCGTTGTAATATATCTTGAGTGGTCATTAGTTATTTTAAAAAGTGGCAACAGCTAGCTATTATAGTGAGTGATCAGTGAAAAATGTGAAGCATTGTGATATATAGTAATTATGAATGACTTCACCACAATACGAATTTCAGAAAATAAACAGAGAACCAGCAAGTATGGAAGGTGATTAATTACCAGGGTCACGTGACTGATGGTTTCCTGGGCCCAGCCCCTGCAGGACGGAAGGAAGGAAGGTGAGTAATATAATCATTTCCCATGACCTTGTCGTTGTGGTGTGTTACATGATCTCAGGTGTTGTGTTCAGTGTTGTGTAGAGGTCACTCTACCGTCGTGTGTCATATGTTGGACCATGTTTGACCTTCATGTTACAACATATTTCATGTCACATAACAACACTAGATTGAAGTGGGTGGCTTGCCTATGGTTTGGTGACCCGTGTCACTTTGCAATGGTAATATAAGCCAGGGAGTTGTCTGCTGTTTCTGATGATATTTTACTTTGTTTTGTTGTTATATCTGTTACTCTCGGGTCTGTGTACAGCTACAGATGCTTCCTGTACTACCTACACACACACACACACACACACACACACACACAGGAAGTATCCACCTGACACACGTCAACACAGGAATGGGAGCCGTGTTGCAATATTTTGATATCCAGTGACGTAAGGCAGTACTGATAGCGATAATCTTAACAGCCAATCCCCGATGCGTTTACATACCAGCCCTCATGTCAGCCAGTCAGCACCTTGCTTACATATAACCTCGTATTTCAACCCATTAACACCTTGTTTGCATACCCTCCTCTCTCTCTCTCTCTCTCTCTCTCTCTCTCTCTCTCTCTCTCTCTCTCTCTCTCTCTCTCTCTCTCTCCTTGTGTATTTCTCTGATTTATTTACATGGAAAATCACACGTTTCATTGCCTCTCTTGTTTATATTCATGGTCAGCTGGCGCCTCCTGGACCTGGAGACTGATAGCAGCGTCCTCCTGGTGTTCACTCATCACACCAGACAATACCACCTCCATGATGGAGCTGGTTCTCCTGCGTGACCCTAGTGACCTGCTGCACACACACACACACACACACACACACACACACACACACATACACACACACACACACACACACACACACACACACACACACACACACACACACAGGTTAACGCCGACTGAACAATGACATTACAACCTTCATGCGAATGGTTGTAAACAGATACTTCAGACATTTCATAGGCAATTTAATCGTTTAACCAAACACGTAGATTGAATTGAGTTTGGTTCAAGTTAGAGGCGTTCTGGTTCATGTGTAATTACCGTGTTTGATTAACATCTGACTCATATAAACACAGGCACACGAATTTGGAGGAATTTATTTCATTTATGGTTTCAGATTTCGGAAGTTTAGAATTCGTACAAGTTTTGTGTATTCGTAAAAGGAGAAGTGGAAGCGAACGTGTGAGGGGTGTGAGCCAACACGACCGCTGGATATGTTTAGAAGAAATAACAACATGTGAACGTGAACACGGACAACTTATGTATGGGGATGGTATTAAGGTTGTAAGAGAGAGAGAGAGAGAGAGAGAGAGAGAGAGAGAGAGAGAGAGAGAGAGAGAGAGAGAGAGCTGGGTAGGTGAGAGGGGGAGAGGAGCGTGCAGGGGTTGTGTGTATATGTCAGGTAACATGTTTACAGAGGTTCCCACAAATGGACTTCCGTTACGATGGCGTTACAGACAACAAGTTACAGCATCTGTGCTCAGCCTCCTCCCACACCACGGGTCCTCCCGCAGCCTCCTCCCGCACCACGGGTCCTCCCGCTGCCTCCTCCCACACCACAGGTCCTCCCGCTGCCTCCTCCCACACCACAGGTCCTCCCGCTGCTCCCTCCCACACCACGGGTCCTCCCGCTGCTTCCTCCCACACCACAGGTCCTCCCGCTGTTTCCTCCCACACCACGGGTCCTCCCGCTGCTTCCTCCCTCACCACGGGTCCTCCCGCTGCTTCCTCCCACACCACAGGTCCTCCCGCTGTTTCCTCCCACACCACGGGTCCTCTCGCTGCTTCCTCCCTCACCACGGGTCCTCCCGCTGCTTCCTCCCTCACCACGGGTCCTCCCGCTGCTTCCTCCCACACCACAGGTCCTCCCGCTGTTTCCTCCCACACCACGGGTCCTCTCGCTGCTTCCTCCCACACCACGGGTCCTCTCGCTGCTTCCTCCCTCACCACGGGTCCTCCCGCTGCTTCCTCCCTCACCACAGGTCCTCCCGCTGCTTCCTCTTCTCCATATGTAAACAGGAAAGTGTTACCTGGGAACACTTCGGGATCTAAATAATTTCACAGGAATATTTCTCCTTTGGCGTCAGTCCATATAGGCAAGGTGCGGTCGGTGGCTTAAGTCCACCTTACGAAACACACATACGACAGCATCCGGAAGTACGCTGTAGCCACCAGTACGTATGACGTCACGATGGACGCCTGTTCCGTCTTCTCACAGTGGTATGTCTTAGGGTGGTAGTCTTAACTGTGAAGGAAATAGGTCGTTCGGTCGTTAGGATCTCGAGGTAAAGTGAAAGCGGATGATGAACGGAATGTGTCATGCCGAACTGTGCACTGTGTGTTAGATGTGAGCTGGTCTGGCAGGTGGACTTATACTGTACCTATGGAGCTGGTGTAAGAAAGTAGGCCTATATCCCAGGCCAACCTCAGGCCTATACCCCAGATCAACCTCCTCACAGGCTTGTACCCTAGGCCAGCTTGTCCTCCTACTGTACACACGAGCATATCAAACCCCATCTTCCATGATCATACCCCTGCCTCCAGTCACTCCAACACTCCTACACCTACACTTGAACCCCAGTTAACCCCATCACCTTCACCTACACCCCCCGGCCAACTTCACAACCCCAGTAAACTTCACAACAGCGACGCAGCGTTGTTCCAGGGGGCATCGGGAAGCCAGAAGTGTCAAGTCATCATGACTCAGCGTTTCGTCTGACCCCCCACCACCAGGATCCAGATTTTTTCGTCTTTCTATTTTCTTTTTTAAGACGTAAACTCACACTTACCTGGAACACAGGCAGGCTATCAGGCCCTTCCCTGCGGGCCCCTCCGGACGTGGGGGGGGGGGGGTTAATGGTCAAGGGGAAGGGGCTTTCTCACCCTTTCCATTTATAATTCCATGATAGAGGGAGCAAGACCCATCATAGACAAAGGACGCTACAGAAAGCACTGGATACCTTCATTGTTTGAGATCCTTTGTAAACCAAGTTTAATCTCAACTCCTTGAGCACGACGATACGACCTATATGTACGAGGGTACGACTTGAGCACGACGGTACGACCTATATGTACGAGGGTACGACTTGAGCACGACGGTACGACCTATATGTACGAGGGTACGACTTGAGCACGACAATGCGTCCTGTACGTACGACAGTGTGAAGTTTGGGTACGATGGCGTGACCTTTGACCTGACCCTTGTGAGTCGTACTGTCGGGCTGGAGAGGTCGAGATCGTTTGGTATGCAAGCAGGGTTGTCCCCAGTGTGTGTCGTCTGCTGGACTGTCATTGTGTCTGTCTGTCTGTCTTCGTCCTCCTTTCCCCTGTCAGGTTCTCTGTCTTTTATCCCCGTCCCACATCGCTCTGTCTCTCTGTCTCTGATTATCTACTTATACGTCTGTCTCTCTGTTTGCATATCAATCCGTCTATCAGTTTGTAAAAGTATGTGTGTATCTCTGCTATCTATCGTTTGTATATCTATCTTTCTATCCATCTATCTGTCTCTCTATCTCTCTCTTTATCTGTTTTTCTTTGTCTCTCTCAGGGTTCCCCTCTTCTCTATGTCTCAGAAGTAAACAGCTCCTTCCTCTCACCAGCAGTTTATATAGAAAATACAGAAGTAGAGAACCCTATAGCTAGCCAGTGGAACAGCTGTTTGACTAATGTATCGTTAATTAAAGTTAATTACCTTGTAATAAGCCTGACAGCTTCTCATAATCAAGCATAATTTAAGCTAGTTTGTGATTTTCTCTTTTTTTTATTTTACTTTACTCATAAATTAGAAGAGTCAGGTCGCAGGTGTTTATTATTTTTCGAGAAGTTTTCTGCAGGATTCTTATGTTCTTTTTTGATCTAGTTAGTTGGATAACCCAGCAGCCGGCAGGATAGCCCAACAGCCGGCAGGATAACCCAACAGCCGGCAGGATAACCCAACAGCCGGCAGGATAACCCAACAGCCGGCAGGATAACCCAACAGCCGGCAGGATAACCCAGCAGCCGGCAATATATCCATCAGAAATGATATGGCTCTCTGGCTGCTGTACTCACCAGAACCATGAGTGACGTGAGGAACCCTGAGTGACGTGAGGAACCATGAGTGACGTGAGGAACCATGAGTAACGTGAGGAACCACGAGTGACGTGAGGAACCATGAGTAACGTGAGGAACCATGAGTGACGTGAGGAACCATGAGTAACGTGAGGAACCATGAGTGACGTGAGGAACCATGAGTAACGTGAGGAACCATGAGTGACGTGAGGAACCATGAGTAACGTGAGGAACCATGAGTGACGTGAGGAACCATGAGTAACGTGAGGAACCATGAGTTTCCCATAGCCTCATCTGCTCCTGGAAGAAGGCACATTTAACCTCATTAAATGTTAGAACTGTTATTTACCCTCATGCCCCCCCGGGGGTGAGGGGGGGAGCAGTCATTAGCATGTGATTAACGAGGTTTTACGATAATTCAAAGCATTAACGATGAAGAGGATCCGGCCAGTTCCCGCCAAGTTAGGTCCGTTATTGTTGTAGTTCATGGCTGATGTTTACGACACCGGGTATCTATCATGAGTGAGTGAAGCTGTACCAGCGTGTTGTGAGGTGTTGATGTAGTTCCAACAGTGTGTGCCAACCACCCATCACTACCATCACCACAACCACCCATCACTACCACCACCACAACCACCCATCACTACCACCACCACAACCACCCATCACTACCATCACCACAATCGGACTAGTACACTGATACATCAGTACTTCATCATCATCACCAGCAGTAGTACATTAGTACATCAGTACTTCATCATCATCACCAGCAGTAGTACATTAGTACATCAGTACTTCATCATCATCACCAGCAGTAGTACATTAGTACATCAGTACTTCCCTCCGTCCTGAGTGACCAGACTCTCGTGCTGGTTAACCTGCCTCACACGGACACTGTTCAATGTTGACCTCGTCCAACTGAATTAGAAAACTGAAGGTTGTGATCAGCTCACCCCTCTCTCTTCTCTCTTCCATGATGGAGAAATATAGTCGTTCTATCCCTGTGCAAAAAGTTGAGGAAGGAATGTGGATTTTTATAGTATAAAACTCTCTTCCAGTAACGTACACACACACACACACACACACACACACACACACACACACACACGAGATTAGATTGCTTAATCAAAGGGAAAAACTTATTGGTACTTAGACGCTAAACTTCTAAATCAAATTACAAGCGAGGATGAGAGACTTAGGTAACAACATGGCAGCATAACTTGTGATTGTCTGTCTCTCTGACAGTACGACTGTCTCTGTACCCGTCTGTTTGTTATGTCTCTGTAATTATCAGTTAGTCTGTTCGGTACACATGTCTGTTTCAGTAACTTACCATAACTTGTCAGGTCTGTCTGTCTGTCCGTCTGTCTGTAACTGAATGTCTATCAGTCAGGTCTGTCTGTAGAACAACCTATGACTGCCTATCTGGGCAATTGTCTGTTTGCAATGTTTATTTCTGTGAGTCTCTCTCTCTCTCTCTCTCTCTCTCTCTCTCTCTCTCTCTCTCTCTCTCTCTCTCTCTCTCTCTCTCTCTCTCTCTCTCACACACACACACACACACCACGCACTACCCCCACATTATTCTCTGCAGTGTATACCATCCTCGCAGTTGACCTGCTCGGGTAAGGCAGGCGCTGCTGCCACTCCAACACCTCCATTGTGTTCAGAGTTTTGCCTGACACTCCGCAGGGAGTCGAACCCTCGTACTGCCATTCATCAGAACACGGTAATCAAGCAGCTCTTCTGCAATAGATTACGCGATGATTGATTAAGGGTTTAGACTTATTGAGAAAGTGTTCCTGTATGTTTGTATGGTTCCTGTATGGTTCCTGTATGGTTCCTGTATGTTTGTATGGTTCCTGTATGGTTCCTGTATGGTTCCTGTATGTTTGTATGGTTCCTGTATGGTTCCTGTATGGTTCCTGTATGGTTGTATGGTTCCTGTATGGTTGTATGGTTCCTGTATGGTTGTATGGTTCCTGTATGGTTGTATGGTTCCTGTATGTTTGTATGGTTCCTGTATGGTTGTATGGTTCCTGTATGGTTGTATGGTTCCTGTATGGTTCCTGTATGGTTCCTGTATGTTTGTATGGTTCCTGTATGGTTTTAAGCTTCCAGTATGGTTGTATGGTTCCTGTATATTAATTCACTTGCATCCCTCCTTCCACTCATTTTTTCTATTTGCAGCGATCATCCACCTGTATTTCGAGGCCACGTTTGTGATACCATGTCCAACAAAACAACCCAAGAAACACAACTTTTAAAGCAAAATACAACACGAGTTAGGCACCAGGTTGTAACACAACGAGAAACTCAAGGGAAATTGACCAGAAATTAAAGATACCAGTCTGTCATCGTCAGGATATATATATATATATATATATATATATATATATATATATATATATATATATATATATATATATATATATATATATATATAATCTGTGTGTGTGTGTGTGTGTGTGTGTGATAGTGGGGAGAGACCTCACCCCAGGGGAGAGGAAATTCTGTGAGATGGGTCAGGAGGGGAGGAAGTGGCTGATGTAAGACGGTGATGGGAGAGGGAAGGAATGGTTGGTAAAGGAAAGGTGGGAAAGGGAGATGGAGCACGAAGGGTCGTGTTCCGGGTCGTACCATTGTGTTGAGGGTCGTACTGTTGTGTTCCAGGTCGTACTGTTGTGTTCCGGGTCGTACTGTTGTGTTCAGGGGTGTAACATGCTACCCTCTGCCAGCGTATGCGTCCTCCTGGTCTTACCCCCAGCACCATCACCTCTCCAGACACACCCACTCAGTCCCTCCCTCCCTCCACCCCTCCACCCCTCCCTCCCTCCCTCCCTCCACCCCTCCACCCCTTCCTCCCTCCACCCCTCCACCCCTCCCTCCCTCCCTCCCTGCACTCCTCCCCGGGTCGTGTCGTGTGAGCCGGCAGTAAGGTAGTGATGACCCGTCTTGTAAGACGTCTTGCCTAAACAAACAAGACGTAGCGATGGTCCTATGAGAGCTGCGGGAGCGAACACCCTCCACCCCCTCTCCCGAGAGAGAGAGAGAGAGAGAGAGAGAGAGAGAGAGAGAGAGAGAGAGGGGGGGAGAGAGAGAGGGATGAGTTATCTCGTTGCCTCATCTGTGGCTCTGGGCCAATATACAACCCCCCAGGGCCCGCGCTGTGGGACAGGATGCCGTAACAGGGAGCGTCCTCAGGCATGGTGGGAAAAACGAAGAATTCCCTCACTTCTCAGCACAAGAAAATGCAAAGCTGAATTCTAAACCGTTTACAATAGCAGAGGCCACGAAGCGCCGGGATCCAGAGTCTGACGTCCGCTGAAAGGAATTTCAAATGCCACGCAGAAGATAAGAAATGTGTCTTAAAGACATCGCAGTATGGGAGTATCCGGAGGTAACGCCCCTGGCAGGATCCCTCAGTAAGGCGGAGGTAGACAGGAATCCCTTGCCCCAGAATACGTCACAAATGTAAACAAACTTGAGATATATGCCTGAAGGTCGTACTCCATCTAGCGGCCAGCCCCGCAGACATACCTAACATGGTCAACCCTCGTAGCCAGGGTCACACACGTACTTAAAGAGTCTTACTATATAGCAAGGGTCACAGACATACCTAAAAAGGTCATCTTCCCCAGCGTGGTGCACAGACATACCTTAAATGGTCACCCAACTCACCGTAGGAAGTTGAGAGATGTACCACAGGAAGTTGGTCAGCCTTGCCCAGCTCAGGAACTTCCTCAAGGTCCCTCCGCCACCAGGGTGAAGGTCACCACCTTACATACACCTTCCATTACCACAGGAACTCTACATACCACAACGGAACCACCATCACCACAGGAACTCTACATACCACAACGGAACCACCATCACCACAGGAACTCTGCATACCACAACGGAACCACCATCACCACAGGAACTCTACATACCACAACGGAACCACCATCACCACAGGAACTCTACATACCACAACGGAACCACCATCACCACAGGAACTCTACATACCACAACGGAACCACCATCACCACAGGAACTCTACATACCACAACGGGAACCACCATCACCACAGGAACTCTACATACCACAACGGGAACCACCATCACCACAGGAACTCTACATACCACAACGGAACCACCATCACCACAGGAACTCTACATACCACAACGGGAACCACCATCACGCAGAGAGAACGAGAAATACAGAGAACATCTCTGCCAACGAGTAACATGCGAGAGAAAGCGAGTACGAGAAGAACAGACCTGCTTTTTGAAATGTGTGTTGCTAATTGTTTCACGAATGCGTGACACAGTGTTTCCGTGGAGGGCTTTACGTGGTAGGCGAAAAACAAAGGAATGGAAGTGAGCAGGTGCAGAGAGCCAGCAAGCAAGGTAGGTAATTGGATTTGGCAGAGAGTATTAAAGAGACTGCCTGTGTTACCTTCACGAGCTCTTCACTGTGGTAAGAGTGAAACACTTTGATTTTGATCACAGTCACAGCTTATTACTTATACCTGTGTCATTCCTTTATTTCTTTTTGTTATTGTTGTCTCCCTCCTCTTCTCCCTTTCCATGTGGATGTATCTCCCCACCCGCCCCGTGCCTCATCGCCCACAGCCTCTGCTCCCCGGGCTGTTTCCCTCCGCGCACCACAGCTGCTGTTCACACACGGTCTGGCCTTCCCAGTGTACCTCAGTGTCATGTGTTGTTGCCGGGGGATGCCAGGCTGGCCCGTGGTAACCACAGTGGCACGTGACCCTGCAGGTGTGGCGCTGGTTTCACAACGTGTTACGACTCACACATATTTGTAAATGGGAAGAATGTTATGTTGGCGGGAATTTATTAGAGGTACGTCCACCACATTATCGCCCACATTTTCGTCCACATTTTCGCCCACATTTTCGTCCGCATTTTCGTTCACATTTTCGTCCACATTTCGTCCACATCTTCGTCCACATTTTCGTCCACATTTTCGTCCACATTTCGTCCACATTCTTGGTGTGTGAGGCGGACAACTTCCGGGAGTTTGTGATGCACACCAGAGGGCGAGTGAAGCTATTCCAGTGATGGCGTTGTGTTACAATGGAATCCCTCGGTGTCATGGTTGGTAGTTAGCCTCATGGTTGGTAGTTAGCCTCATGGTTGGTAGTTAGCCTCATGGTTGGTAGTTAGCCCCATGGTTGGTAGTTGGCTTCATGGTTAGTAGTTACACCGGAAGTTATCGTTTGTTCAGGGTTACAAACATTACGTATATTTGACTGTGATCTTAAATCGTCAGGTATTTGGATGTGTCTCCACATGTGTCAGGTGTGTGTGTGTGTGTGTGTGTGTGTGTGTGTGTATCAATCAGCCCATATAGATAAGAGTTTAACAGGTAGATAGATAGATAGATAGATAGATAGATAGATAGAGAGAGAGAGAGAGAGAGAGAGAGAGAGAGAGAGAGAGAGAGAGAGAGAGAGAGAGAGAGTTGACTGTTGACTTAGTACCTTTCAGTGACGTGTCTGAGTTCGTCAAATACGCCAACATTTCCCACAATGAAAGGAACATAATTAAGAAAACCACAACAGCCATATTGTTGATGGTGCGAGTGACCAGCGACCAATCCACCAGAGTGTGCAAGACAGCCAGCGAGCACTACCACCAGCGACCATACGTAGGGGTGGGTCGCTAAGATACTTTATTTACAATACGCCTCAGAGTATGATAGCTGTATGTACTACTTCCACACAACTGTATAGCTTTTTCACAATCCACAACAAAGGTTAGGTAAGCATTTTCCGGATGGCTAACTCCCAGATTTCCCTCCAGGTTTGTCGATGAAAGAAACATTCGAATGTGACATTTATAGATTATGTTGTATATCATTAAACGATCAGAAGGAAGGCCTTTATACCGTTGACTTAACCTGGAAACGTCGCCGTTCCATTCACTTGGAAATCTGATACTTGCTGGGACGTTTAATGAGGTCAACCCTTTCACTGGATATGTGTCAGATTAGAGGGATGAAAGTGTTATGATCAGAGGGGTTAATGAGAGGGTCAGGTGTACCATAAGGGTCCAGCGGCCGTACCACAGAATACGAATGTGTTCCCAATCGCACCATCGCCCCATCCAGTGTGATCTGTGTGTAGACCGACACACCACAGTGTACCACAGTGTACCACAGTGCACCACAGTGTACCACAGTGTACCACAGTGCACCACAGTGTACCACAGTGTACCACAGTGCCCCACAGTGTACCACAGTGTACCACAGTGCCCCACAGTGTACCACAGTGTACCACAGTGCACCCCAGTGTACCACAGTGTACCACAGTGTCGAGCATGTGTCGCATCTGACGTTGCAGTATACCTCATATTCCATCTCGGGCTGAGGGAAATCTGCCACGTGTCCGAAACGTAATTTTGGAAGAAATTATCATCCAATTGAAAGTTGTCTTGATGTCAGGTGTAGGTGGCCATCAAGCGAGCCTCACTCTTTCCCAGAAGTGGATGAATCGCCTCTGATTTGCTTGGTAACAGTCAATTTCCCCGCCCCTCTATCCCCAGGGAGTTAGTAGGGGATGTTTTGAATAGCGAGGTCCTGGACGTCTCTACCCACAGGGGCTAGACGAAGAGGGGATAGATGCTGGAGGGGGTGAGGGGGAGTTCATCCCAGACACCCTCATCCACTTTACCCCTTGATGGGGTTGGGTCAGGGATGGTGGTGTTGTCAGACGACGTTTTAGTAGAGTGTGAGTGGGTCTGGGGCGATTACCTGGGCCTCAGCTGAGATGTGGAAGAGGAGGGAGGGGAACGGATGGGGAGGGGATAGATGAGGTGGGGATAGATGGGGAGGAGTATAGTTGGGAGGGAGATAGACAAGGATAGGGGATAGATGAGAACGGGTATAGGTAGGGGACTGGAGACAGATGAAAATGTGGGATGAATGGGGAAAAGATGCAGGTATGAATGAAATAGAAGAGGAAAGGTGTAGGATTGGAATGAGAGACAGAAAGACTCACAATCATCCATTTCAAACTGTCCTTATCCCTTGTCCCACCTCTTCCTCCTCTCCTCTAACCATCATCAAAAAGAAAAAGTCATTAACAATGAACAGTAATGATTATCCACACACTAGAACAGTGGGTAACAATGAACAGTAATGATTATCCACACACTAGAACTGTGGGTAACAATGAACAGTAATGATTATCCACACACTAGAACTGTGGGTAACAAAGAACAGTAATGATTATCCACACACTAGAACTGTGGGTAACAAAGAACAGTAATGATTATCCACACACTAGAACAGTGGGTAACAATGAACAGTAATGATTATCCACACACTAGAACAGTGGGTAACAATGAACAGTAATGATTATCCACACACTAGAACAGTGGGTAACAATGAACAGTAATGATTATCCACACACTAGAACTGTGGGTAACAAAGAACAGTAATGATTATCCACACACTAGAACTGTGGGTAACAATGAACATTAATGATTATCCACACACTAGAACTGTGGGTAACAATGAACATTAATGATTATCCACACACTAGAACTGTGGGTAACAAAGAACAGTAATGATTATCCACACACTAGAACTGTGGGTACTCTGTTGATGATGCCTCTGGGAGTCCCGAGTGTAATTAAAGGTTATAATGATTCTCTGTTAATTGCGACACATACATGTCATTACCGAGTATTGTGCTCATTGATCATTCCAATTACAACTAATTACCGAAGCATGTAGAAAAAATGTTGCCCCCCAAATTGAAATTTTGATTGTAAGTTCATTTGTTTACTCTGCGACGGTTTGACATTCACAAAGGAAATGATTTGGACTTTAAACTGTGTTAAGATTTAAATGCTATTTCATTTTACTGTACATTTGAGCATTTAAGTTCTCCCAGGCTATTTCCCTGTAATTAAAGTCATCCATTGTTATTAATAAGTCATTATCTTCATCAACGAGTTGAGTGGCTGCCTCTCTCACCATCCTGACTCTTCTTTAGTTGAAGTGTTTTCAGGCTTGATAACTGGTCTCGAAATAAACTATGAGTAGGTTTCTATGATACCACGTCTTATCAGCCATTATGACCGGTCTCATATATATATATATATATATATATATATATATATATATATATATATATATATATATATATATATAATGCTTTCCCTGTTACAAATTTCCTGTTTTCTCTTGTGTCAGGATATAAGACATACAAGGCTTCCGTCATGCTAGACTTTCGCAATATTCCCTTTTTCTTTCCCAAAGGTTTGGCCAGCCGTTGTTTTCCTCTTACTAGACTTGTCCAACAAGAGGCTTCACCCGTGTCAGACTTTTTCCCATCAAATCTCTCCTTTGTCAAGTCTTTGAACAAGACTTGACTTGTTAGAGTTTTGTTGTATTAGACTTAACCCTCATTAACCCTCGTCAGCACCACACGTTCAAGATATTATGTTTTCCTTGTATAGAAGGGATTCGAACCTCTTATGTCATATACGCTATCAGTGATATTATATCATCTGATGCTATTATGTTTCACATTAGTTATTCATAAGTTATCCCTCTGGCAAGTTATATACTGGCTTTGCTTGTCAAGTCTGGGCTGAACGCGGTCAAGGCTAAGCAAATTCATTGTTAATCTTGTGCTATGTTTAGCAGTAGATCAATAGCGAGGTGGTAGAATCTTGTGCTAAGTCGAGCAGTAAATCAATAGCAGTGAAACGGGGTTTTTTATAATGCTTAATTGTTTTTTTCCTGAATTAACATGGTAGCATCAGGAACTGCTGATCAACGGCTGTTAGGTGTGATGTACTGACACCAGAGTCCACCATATACAACCAAGACCCAGAATGTATACCATGGTTTATCTGCACCGCTTTATGTACCATGATTCAGCTCATTGCTCTCCCCCGTATAGCACGTCGATCCAAATTCATTCTATCCCTTGCTCGCCTCTCACCCTCCTGAATGTTCAGGCCCGAGTACCCCAAAAGTTTCCTTCACTCCATCATCACTCCATATAATCGTCTGTCTTCCCCTCCCTCGTCCTCCCTCCACTTCCGCTCCTCTCTGCCTGTCTCTCAGTGTTAATTCTCTTTATATTTCCCAACGATAGTAGCCCACCCAGGTCAGCTGTCTCACTCAGACTACGCATATTGACCACATCTCTCTCTTACGCTGTCATCCCTACACGATCAACCCGTCCTTCTCTCTCACATTGTCCCCAGTAACATCACCTCAGAACATCCATCTTCTTGCTTTTCTTTGCACTCCAGACTTGAGACTCACAATCATCCATTACTCTCAGGATAAAAGAACCTCCAGACATCCCAGGCAGAACCGTACCTCCCTCTCCCACCCTATGACGTACTTCCACCCTAATGGTTCCGTCCGCTGCCATGTCCATTCCCAGGTGCTTAAATCGCTCCACTTGCTCAAGGTCCTCCCAGTTCAAGTTCCCACTCCAGCCATCCCGACTCTCTCCCCTTGCTATATCCCATTACTTTATTCACACTTACTCTCAACTTCCTCTTTCCAGACACTTCCAATCTCATTCACCAGCTTCTAGAGTTTCCCTCTTGTGTCTGCCACCAGAAGGGTGTCATCTTCAAACAGCAGCTGACTTTCCTTTCAGCCCCCACCCCCTCCTCAGCATGCTGTGGACCCGCCCGTCGCTCCATGACCCTCGTGTTCACCCTCCTCAACACCCTGGTCATCAACAGATTAAACAACCATGGTGATAATACTTACCTTTGACGCAGACTACATTTGTTCCCAGTGGATTGAGAAATAAATTCACGACAGTGGAATTGATTGATCCTGGGAAGACAAATAGAAAACGTTGGGGTGGCGATCAGACATGCGCACTTGATTTGTTTACATCCACGGACCACGTCCTGTTGCTATGTCATGTCAAAGGATGACGTCAATATTATCGTCATATGTAAGTCTGTCTCAAGATCCGGGACACCGTCAGCCATATGTACCACTCGCTACCATGAGCAACGAAAATAACCTCCCCTAAAAGTCATTGACTCCAGCGATCAATAATATAAAGCCCGCTCATTGGTGGAATTACCGAAGGTTAAACGATAGATAGATTTTCATTGGCCAGTTACTCTCCCACATGAATCCATTATCCCCCCCCCCCTTCCCCTAAACATATCAGTGATGGTATAATTACGGGAATAATTGCTGGATAATATTTATGATTAATAATTGCAATAAGTTTATGATAAACCTTGATTTATAAATGTATCATTAGCTCTCTCTCTCTCTCTCTCTCTCTCTCTCTCTCTCTCTCTCTCTCTCTCTCTCTCTCTCTCTCTCTCTCTCCCTGTAGCCTTTTTGCCCGCTTTCTACTCCCAGTCATCAGTACTGTTAGCGAAGCTGAATACAAGGAACCTTGCATATTGAACCTTGGCTTATCATGAGTTTACCATCAGGTTGGTAAAGCTGTTCTTATGGATCTCCCAGCCCTCCTCAGCTGTACCAGTAGCAGCACTAGCAGTAGCAGCAGCAGTAGCAGCAGTAGCAGTAATAGTAGTAGCAGTAGCAGCAGCAGTAGCAGTAGCAGTAATAGTAGTAGCAGTAGCAGCAGCAGTAGCAGCAGTAGCAGTAATAGTAGTAGCAGTAGCAGCAGCAGTAGCAGTAGCAGTAATAGTAGTAGCAGTAGTAGCAGCAGCAGTAGTAGCAGTAGCAGGGGCGGCAAAGGAGTGGCAGGCGGGTGGAGAGCGGAGGGTCGGGTTGGAGGCTGCTCCACCAGAAGCATCAGTTGTGACGGTGGCGCCGAGCGAGAGGGAGGGCGTCCCGTAGCTGCTAGCCCGGAGTCCACAGCCCCACAACCCCGGCAGGCCACAGCCCCGAGCCCACAGCGCAGCGCACCCCGGCGGCTCATGTGGAGATCATCCACACCGGGGTCTCCAACACAGCACCTGGCCTCCCTCCATCACACCGTTCACCACCATTGTTCCCCCTTCAATTCCTCGCCCTCAGAAGCAGTATTTCGCCTCCAGTTCCTCTAACTCGCCCGTCACGTTCACCGTTCACACTTTCCTGAGTGGTCTTCCATAGGTTGGCCCCGTTCCTCATCCATACGTTCTTCAGTCGCCCTACCTCAGCTGAACGCTTCCTCGTTCAGAAGTTCTTCAGTTGTCCGTTCTTCACCCAAGTTACTGCAGGTCACGTGACGTTCCCAGGACGGTTTTACGTTCAGACGTTCTGTAATGACCTAACTACACTTGACCTGTTCCTCCTACCGAAAAGTTCGGGTGAGGCGGATCTTGTCCCCAGCGTCGTGGAGTCTCGTTACCTGTGTTCTGGTTGGGTCTGCCTTCCCCAGAGACCCGACCCCATCGCCCGCATCACCCCCACCTACCTCTCAGGGGTGATCCACCTGCCTGTGGCAAGGACCTCTCATACAGCGGCCACCTCCGTACTGCGAGTTCCGGACAATCGTGGTTAAAAGTTTCTGCTAGTGACTGGAAGTGTTGGAGGTCATTCTAGTGAGTGATGCACGCAAGTGTAGGTCTGCAGGTGTAAGTGTAGCAGGGAGGAAACTGGAGTGTTATCCCTAGGGTGTAGTGGTTCACCACAGGAACAGGGAGACGCTCGGAAGATAGAGAAAATAAAACACATTTTTTTTTTTCATTGGCGATGGATGCATTTTGTTCCACCTTCGTCGAGACACAGAAGGCCTGGAAGAAAAGGTTCTCAGGTGATGATATAAAAGCACAAGACACAAGTCGATAGAAAAGTCGACAGTTTTCGTACATCTGACAGGAGTGTGGTCCATCCTGCATGCATCAGTCGAAGGTGAGGTGAGCCGGGGAGCAACACGTCGCCTCCCTCAGGTGTAGCGATGCACACCGCCGTCAGCAGCAGCAGCAGCAGCAGCAGGGTACCTACCCAAGTGTCGTCATCAGTGTTAGGCAAGTGTTAGCGTCAGTGCTAAGCAACTTGAAGCGCCGCCATACGCACCACAAGCGCTACCACAGAAATTGACAAGACGTCTTTTGTGAGTGACAGGAAGTTACCAAAGTTTGGACGTCTAGAGAGACAGAACATCTCATAACTTTGGCCACTGCGGTACAGAGTCTGATCACTTCGTACTTGTGGGTGGTTCGAGCGGACGACCGCTCCTCCTCATCCACCTGACCCCAGCTGGTGACTTACGCCGTACAAGACATTATAAAAATTCTCACTGACATCTGAACTCATGTGTCACTCACCTAAATAGTTGTAGTTTGCATCAAAACATTGATTTTAACAAGAAACATTAAACTGTTTCTCGTGTAGGGTTGTGCACTGGACTCTCGTACGTAGGAAGTAACGACCAATGTATTGTAAACTTTTCGTAAACTTCCAATAGTGTTTACGGATGTATGTGTGTGTGTCTGTGTGTATGTGTTTGTGTACCTATGTTGTATTCCACTGAAGTTTACATTCTACCTCAGTCACAGTATAGAATGCTATATCGAAATTGATCTTTGGATATAGTCACACAACAGCCAGGTCTCAGACCTACTCCAAGGTGCTTCAGAGTAAGGTTCAGTTCAGGTGTTCACAAGGTTCACAAGCAGAGTCGCCTACAGCGTTCACTGCACACCAGGAGACACGTGGCAGAAAGGAGCGTCCGAACTTAAAGCCAGGGACTTCACTGACTCCTGTCGACAATCCTGTGGAAAAACAAAAGCGAACGAATTCTTCTCTAGTTTAGGAACAGTGAACCAGAAGTTTAGCTGTATAGATCCTGTTGCTGCCGTCCAAACTCTGGAAAAGAACAGTTTATCAAAGTTGTGATTAACCCGTGTAAGATATTGTGTAAGATAACTTGATAGATTATATGCAGATGAACCTTAAACTGATACAAGAATCCTTGTGAAACGTTGTAGACATAAGTGTAGGTGTATATGTGTGGTCACATAGGGCGCGCCATGCGGGTGGCTCTTGCTACATCAAGAGATCGATAAACCCTCATCTGGCCCCCTGGGGACAAACTTCTGTAGTCGTCGACATTTTGAATTCACTCTCGGATTAGTTTCCAGGAGTGATGGCATCTCTGGTGGCTGCTCTGGCGACCCAGGGAAATTAGCTCGAGGGCGATCGTGCCCGGTGTGAGGCGGGGCCAGAGTGGCCCTCCCTCCTCCACTTGCTGGGACACAACTTGAGAAAGTGACTGTTGCAGTAGCTTTATCAAGCGACTATTGTGGGAAGGTGAGACACAGACGGTCGAAGATACACCTTCAGAAGGAAGACCGTCCGATCTCTACTTCTCACAAAGGACAGAAGTCATATGCAAATTGAATTTGAACTGCGACAGACTTAAAGGTTTTGCAACGAGGTGATCCAACTCTCGTAACGAGGGACCAGACTGACAATAGATACACAGAAGAGTCGATATGGATAGACATCCTCCCTCAGGAAGCTCCTGAAACATTGCGTCGCGCTGGTGGAAGCGTTGTGACCTGAAGAATTTTCTTTGACCGTATCAAAGTTTTCGTGACCTTATTTAGAGAAGGTTTCCTCGACTGGCCAGCACATCTGTGACCAGGAAAGTAGAGGAAATATTCGCATCTTCATCCCAGGGACGGGAAGTACCTTGGTTCGAGTCCCTGGATCTATAAACCAGCAATCAAGTGTTTACAACGTTTAAGCTCCGGATGTGGTCGTCCGCGTCTTCTGGCAGAGCAAGACGACGGGCAACAGGTGAGTCTCCCTCAATCCTATTGGCGAAAAAACTCTTATACATCGAGAACGTCCACCAATAGGGAAGCTGTTAAGCTACAAGTGTTACCATTGGGCAGGCTGAGGGCGAGTTGCTGTTCCTTGTATTATAATCCTCGTTTGCGTTCCGAACGCCGCTTCAGATAGAGCGTAAGTGACGCTATTTTACCCCCTGACGTTCACAGCTAGAACCCTGGCCCTTCTGAGACGAGATGGAACTGGAATCGAAAGAAGAGTTGTTGTTTTTTTGTCTGATTTTGTGGTTCAACAATAAACTGTTGAGTTGGCGAAACTGTCCAGAGACGGCCACAAAGTTTATAAGTTGGGAGGAATTTTGTAGTTTATAATTAAATCTTTCACATTCCCCTCGGAGCTGCCAAGGTACAGAAGGGAGTGGGGAAAAATGCATAGGAAAAACTAGGAGGGGCGAGGGTAAAGAAAACGGATAAAGGGAGAGAGTAAACAGTGGTGGCTGAAAAAGAGAAAATGGGGAGATACTGAAGGGTTAGTTTAGGGGAGAGACAAAGGAAAGAGAGGAGAAAGCGAGGAGGTTGAGGAGAGAGGTTAGGGAATGGACAATAGGAAATGGAGATGGATAGATAGATAGTTAGATAGATAGATAGATAGATAGATAGAGTATCCATACTAACGAGGACTTACGCTTTTTTTTTTATAAAGCAGAACAAGTGGGTAGCGCTGACCCCAGAGGGAGAACAAGAGGAGAGAGAGAGAGAGAGAGAGAGAGAGAGAGAGAGAGAGAGAGAAGCACAAGGTGTGGCCCCTCAGGTTGGGGGTTCGGTGTGGCCCCTCGGGTGGAGGAGGGTTAGGCGTGGCCCCTGGGGTGGGTGGGGGGGGGGGGGGGGGAAGCAGCCGACCCTTGACCCGCGTCAGGTGGCTCTTCAGGGCGCTACTTGGGGAACGTTCAAGTCCTTCACAATAACCCATGATTCCAATCACAAGCGGAAACGTCAGCTGGAAAGACCTCGCTCATTTCATCAACCTCAGGATATATATATATATATATATATATATATATATATATATATATATATATATATATATATATATATATATATATATGATGGCTTTGTTTGAGCACATCCGCTCTTTACCTTTCCTCTAATATGTATGGGGATCAGCAGGACTCACCATCCACGACCAAACGCGGAAACTATTTCATGGCTCATCTGTACCGCCTCTGCCCTCGCTCATCGTGCAGACAGTCCGTTGCCCCCCATACACCACATGCATCCAGATCATTCTATCCTCGATACTTCAAAGCCTTCATTCCATCCTTCCATCTCCATCAAGGTTTTCCCCTTCTGTCATCGCTGCTTCACTTCCGAAGATTTAACCTCTCAGTCAATCTTTTTCATTCATTCTTTCCTTATTTTCGAACCATTTCAGCACACCCTGGTCGACCCCTCTCAGTAAGGCTGCGCGTATTGCCACACCTCTCAGACACACTCGTCCCTTACGCGATCACACGACGTCTATAGTTTACTCTGCCGGGTGTAACACTCGCCATGTATGCGTAACATACGCCTTGGCCCAGCCTTATGAGCGATAGATAAGGGAACTGCCAGAGTCATCAGTTTTAACTTGTGTTATGCTCGAGGCAAGACGAAGCCTAGTCTCGTGAGTCGTTATGTGGTTCGTTCCCCCAACGCGAGGCCAACTGGTCGGTGTATTAATAACTTACGACTTGATAACGACAGACGCAGCAGGTACGACTGTGGGTAGTGTGTACCGGCGCTGGCACCTCGCACACTTACAGCCAGGACCAGGGTTCGAAACCTGCCATCGGTTCCAGAAACGCTCACAACGTCAGTACTCGACTGAATAGATGAATTTGCCCAACCGAAACTAATTATCGTAACTTAACCTTCCCTTCCTTAACCTTCCCAAGGATAATCAACCTACTCGGATTTGATCTAACGTAATCTTCTTCAACTTGATCAGGGATAACTTACGATAGCAGACCATCCCTAACTTACTTTAACAGACCTACCCTAACTTACTTTAACAGACCTACCCTAACCTACTTTAACAGACCTACCCTAACCTACTTTAACAGACCTTCCCCAGCCTAATCAAACTTAAACTAACCTAACCACACCCAACTTACCCAGACCTAACCAGACTTTCATGCGCCTGAACCATATCTCCCTCACCCTCCACCATCTGCGCACACCACCTCTCGGACCACCACCCATCCCTCTCGGACCACCACCCATCCCACACTCTCCCACATAGGGAGAGGTCCCCCCCCCCTCTCCCCACCCACCCACAACGCACTCACTGAAAAAACGTGAACCTGGCATTTTGCATGAGTGCCTGGGAGGGGCCTTCCCGCCCCCCCCCCCTCTATATTTACACCAGGGGGGGGGCGGGGGGGTTTACATCAACATCTCGTGTACCCGGGCGTCCTTCACCCTTAATGGAGGGGTGTTAGGGCGTACAGGGGTGAGCAGGGGGAAGGGTTAGGGGAAGATTACATTCCTTGCAGATAAAGGTTAAGGTATATAATGATGATGCAGGATTTAGATCAGGTCTCTACATCTCATAACATCATTTACCCATATTCCGTTTTCTCCAGATCCTTCGTAATTGTCTACCACATCCCTTGTGATGCCTACTGTATTGTGTGTTTTAATCATCCAAATCTACATATACAGTATCCTCTCGCTATTGTATATTGTACAGTGAAGCATCGGAAATACAGTATGTGATGATGATCCTCCTCCTGTATGTAGGGTCAGCAGGCGACACATCAGCATCGTTACACGATCCGAACATATTTCCGGCTTCGTCAGATGATCAGAAACCGCAGGAAGTCTCGACTCGTCTCTCGTGTCCGTGTCCCTGGCTGCTGGTAGGACGGGCGTCCCCTCCGTCCCTGGCTGCTGGTAGGACGGGTGTCCCCTCCGTCCCTGGCTGCTGGTAGGACGGTGTCCCCTCTGTCCCTGGCTGCTGGTAGGACGGGCGTCCCCTCCGTCCCTGGCTGCTGGTAGGACGGTGTCCCCTCCGTCCCTGTCTGCTGGTAGGACGGGCGTCCGCTCCGTCCCTGTCTGCTGGTAGGACGGGCGTCCCCTCCGTCCCTGGCTGCTGGTAGGACGGGCGTCCCCTCTGTCCCTGGCTGCTGGTAGGACGGGCGTCCCCTCCGTCCCTGGCTGCTGGTAGGACGGGTGTCCCCTCCGTCCTCGCGGTCTCCTCCGGCGTGATGGTGTATGAGACTACATACCAAAGCACCGTCGAGGTTGTGAGATACACTACCCCGACCTCAACCACGTATGATAATCATGGTTCCATTTGCCTCGTTCACAACCAGGTCACATGTTGTGGCATCGTAACGACCCTCCGGTGTCGTGTCGTTAGAGTCCCCTCTTAGTCTCGTTCGAGAGGCTGAGGCCATTTGGGAATTACTGCAAAATGAAGGACTGTAGGAAGGGTGGCATATATACAGTGGTGTACGCCGTGTCGAACCTGTGACAAGGCCACACGGTGAATCCCATGCAGGAGAGCCAGCTAATTCTGTGCCAGGTGAGGTCAGCTTCCTTGAAGCGGGGTCGGGGATCCACGAGGCTGGGTCATGATGTGCCCAGGTCCTGGCATGGGGATCGAACCCTGCGTGACGACACTGGGATCCGTGGATACCCGTCGCTCTCTGGCGGTGTGGGTGACCTGCTAGCGCAATCAGAGGCACGACGGTCGCACGACCGTTGAACACGACGGTCGCACGACCCTTGAGCACGACGGTACGCTGACCAATTGGTATGATGACCTGAAATTTGACCTGATCCTTAAGGTCGCAACCAGACCATCTCGCCGCCCAGACAAGTCACCAACCATATTCTGTTTTATATTTGGGTGCAATATGGCGAGCCTTCACTTCCCCACCTCTCCGTCACTTGGGATCAGGTACTCGTGTGAATTATTGCTTTACCTAAATACATTTAATTAATGTACAACGAAACAGGTCATTACTCCGTGGTCCAGTCATTTAACCCAGTAATATATCACTGAGGATTAACATGTCAGACTGTGGTCGTGTGCGCAGGGCTAATTAAAACGATAGATGACATGAACGACCTTCATTAAAACTTTACAGCCTTCGAGCACGACGGTACGACCCTTGAGCACGACGGTACGACCCTTGAGCACGACGGTACGACCCTTGAGCATGACGGTACGACAATTGAGCACGAAGGTACGACCGTTGAACACGACGGTACTACAATTGAGCACGACGGTGCGACAATTGAGCACGACGGTACGACCCTTGAGCACGACGGTACGACCCTTGACCACGATGGTACGACCCTTGAGCACGACGGTGCGACCGTTCAACACGTCGCTAACATCCTCGGGTGCGATGGCCTGGACTTTTGAACTTATTAATGAGGGTCAGGTCAGAGGTCACGCCATCATATTCATGTAGCATACCCTCGTCTCAAGGGATGTGCCGTCATGCTCAAGGGTCGTGGCGTCTTCGTCAAATGTCGTGGCGTCTTAATGAAGGGAGTAAAGATCTTTATTGCCCCGAAACAAGACAACATTAGAGGACCATGTGAAGTAAACTGGTCTGTTAGAACTCCGGAGTGAAAAATATATGGCTATAAAGGTTTATTAGGTCGAAAATCTCAGGATAATACTGTCAAAACTGCTACCATGTAATGTGTGTCGTAAGGCCACAATGTTCTCGACTTCTGCCAAGTGTTCAGAACGACGGAAGGAGACTCGTTAGACTCGTTTTTTGTTTACTTTGATCAGCTGATTTGGAACGGGCGTTGGCTGGCAGCTGGAGGGACTCCGGGCGACGCGATAGAAACGGTTGCTTTTTCACTGGTTTAAGAACCTGAAAACTACTTTATATCTACTTGAGACTGTCAACACACTCTAGCTGCATTAGCTCACACCGATGCACTCAAAGGTATCTAACCCTAGGACGAGAGGGTGAGATTAAGTCCGGTGGTTTACGATCGTAGACATGGGGGAGACGTTTATTGGCGATCAAAAGCGTGGGGTGATACTCTCTCCAGCGAATGAAAACTTTTGCTACAGTTCTGAAGATAAACAAATGGCCCTAACTTGGAAATGGGTCAGAATGCACCAATTAAACTTGTGTGTCTGGCGTATTAAGTCGTCGAGGAGGATTTGCATATCATAAGACCAGGGTGGTACTTGGACGGGGAGTGGGGGGAAGGGTTGGAAAGGCGAGTTCGACTGTGTATAGCGAAGTTAGCTAATATTAGAGTGGAGGGAGGGAGGTTGGCTGTGTTAGCGGGGTTAGCTAAGGTCAGGGAAGGAGGGAGAAGCGAGGTTGGCTGCGTACAGCGAAGTTAGCTAGGATTTGCATGAGGGCGGGAGGTGGTGGTGGGCGGGGGGAGGCTGGTTGCGTTTTGTGGGGTTAGTTTAGGTCAGCGAAGGAGAGAAGACAAGGCTGGCCTGGCTGTGTATAGCGGGATTAAGTAAACTTAGGGAAGGGCAAGATAGCAGGTAACCACACTTAGCGGTGGATAGTAGCGAGGATCGCTGCGGATAGGCGGGGCTTACTGAGGATAGGAAAGCGAGTGGGGATCATGGGCTAATGGAAATGAGGTAATGGGAGTTTATGAGATGATATGGAGGAAATGGGTTATTCTGGGGAAGTGTGAAGAACTTAAACCCTTAACCCCTTGAGCACAACGTTACGACCCTTAAGTACGACGATACGACCCTTAAGTATGACGGTACGACCCCTTAGCATGACGGTACGACCCTTAAGTATGACGGTATGACCCTTTACTACGACGATACGACCGTTTAGTATGACGGTACGACCCTTAAGTATGACGGTACGACCCTTGAATACGATGATGAGACCTTAAGAACGACAGAGTGACCGTTGACCAGGATGATACGACCTCTAGGTATGATGGTAATACTTCAGCGTCCATTCCTCTGTTGGTATTACAAGGTATTATTTTATTAATCTTTTTTCTCCAAGCACTGCTGAATATTTACCTAAATTCCTCAACATTTTTGAAAATCGTCGACACTCCATTTTCTAAAATCCCTTAGAAACTTTTTCCCGACATTCTTCAGCAACGTTCATCTTTATTCATAATCCCTAAGTGGCCCAGAATGCCCCTGATCATGGCCCTAAGTGAGCCTGGCAGTGGCCCTGAACGCCCCCTCATCACCAGTTCTTCAATCCTCACTCAAGTCCCATCGTACATCCTCGATGTCGTTTTCTGTGATGGAAGGAATTAGATTACAGTTGGTCTAAGAAAATGGCAATTGACCAGGTGATTGTCATGTAATTAACATAATGATGATCAGTAATTATGGAAGTGATCATCTAGGAAAAGAAAGAATGTCTTGTGGAAGGATAATGATTGTTGAAAATGATCAGTTATTATACATTTCTTTGATATATTTTTTCCAACTTTCTGTCGTTAGCTCAGGGTAATACATAATCACGGGTCGTTGTTGTCGTCGATCGACCGTCTGGTCGTCTGTGGTCGTCCATGGTCGTCTGTTCGTGGTCGTCCTACGTGTGCAGTGCACACTATAACCCAGAACACAACTTCTGTGTCTATAACTCAAGATGAAATGTTCATACAACTGTAGTGTTGTGTTCCCCAGCAGTGTAAGGTTGGCTACTGTGGTACAACATCCATAAATCTAGTGGGATCATTACACCACTGATGAAAGATAAGAACACATAACTCTAGTGGGATCATTACACCACTGATGAAAGATAAGAACACATAACTCTAGTGGGATCATTACACCACTGATGAAAGATAAGAACACATAACTCTAGTGGGATCATTACACCACTGATGAAAGATAAGAACACATAACTCTAGTGGGATCATTACACCACTGATGAAAGATAAGAACACATAACTCTAGTGGGATCATTACACCACTGATGAAAGATAAGAACACATAACTCTAGTGGGATCATTACACCACTGATGAAAGATAAGAACACATAACTCTAGTGGGATCATTACACCACTGATGAAAGATAAGAACACATAACTCTAGTGGGATCATTACACCACTGATGAAAGATAAGAGCACATAACTCTAGTGGGATCATTACACCACTGATGAAAGATAAGAGCAGATAACTCTAGTGGGATCATTACACCACTGATGAAAGATAAGAACACATAACTCTAGTGGGATCATTACACCACTGATGAAAGATAAGAGCACATAACTCTAGTGGGATCATTACACCACTGATGAAAGATAAGAACACATAACTCTAGTGGGATCATTACACCACTGATGAAAGATAAGAGCACATAACTCTAGTGGGATCATTACACCACTGATGAAAGATAAGAGCAGATAACTCTAGTGGGATCATTACACCACTGATGAAAGATAAGAACACATAAATCTAGTGGGATCATTACACCACTGATGAAAGATAAGAACACATAACTCTAGTGGGATCATTACACCACTGATGAAAGATAAGAACACATAACTCTAGTGGGATCATTACACCACTGATGAAAGATAAGAACACATAACTCTAGTGGGATCATTACACCACTGATGAAAGATAAGAACACATAACTCTAGTGGGATCATTACACCACTGATGAAAGATAAGAGCAGATAACTCTAGTGGGATCATTACACCACTGATGAAAGATAAGAACACATAAATCTAGTGGGATCATTACACCACTGATGAAAGATAAGAACACATAACTCTAGTGGGATCATTACACCACTGATGAAAGATAAGAACACATAACTCTAGTGGGATCATTACACCACTGATGAAAGATAAGAACACATAAATCTAGTGGGATCATTACACCACTGATGAAAGATAAGAACACATAACTCTAGTGGGATCATTACACCACTGATGAAAGATAAGAACACATAACTCTAGTGAGATCATTACACCACTGATGAAAGATAAGAACAGATAACACTGAAGTGATCTTGGCTCTGTTGCAGGCGACATGGATGCTCTCTGTGTCACACTTCAAGTTATTTGATATTTATAAACAGTTGTGTGTTCAGAGCTATACCTGAACACACACACACACACACACACACAGTAGTATGATTTAATGAACACTAACAAATAGATGTGTATGTGATGGAAATAGATCAGGTTTGCTTTGTTTGGCTCTGTCGTTGATGTAGGATCTCCCATTGTCGATATGACGTTTAAAATATCTTTGACAAGAGAGCAATACATTTATCTCTGAGCTGTTTATTTGATTTATGGATAATTAGATTAGATGGGGCAGCAGATTTATTTTTTTTCCGCTCATATATCGCTTGTTTATATGTGTCAGTCTGTTATATATGTAGTGAATGTCATATGACTGTCTGTCTGTTTGTCTGTCTGTCTGTATGCATGTATGTATGTATGTATGCATGTATGTATGTATGTCGGCAAGTCCTGGCTGTAAGGGTAGTCAAGGAAGATCACCTTCATACATCTTTTCTATGAGACATTGATTCTCAGTTATACAGCCTTGTTAAGGGGAAGTGAATGACCATTTACCATGCGAATGTACCTTACGACTCTCTCTCTCTCTCTCTCTCTCTCTCTCTCTCTCTCTCTCTCTCTCTCTATATATATATATATATATATATATATATATATATATATATATATATATATAATATATATATATATATATATATATATATATATATATATATATATATATATATATATATATATATATATATTATGTAATGTCAGAATCTATCAGAGTACAGAATTTTAGGAAAAATGGCTGAAATTGGTGAAGGTAAAACGAGAAGCACATGAGTTTTTTGAAGGAATTATCTTCATATAAATTTGATGAAAAACAATATTAAAACACAACACTTATATACAAAAAAAAAAAAGTCACAACAAATTTGGTCATAAATTACCAACTGTAAGTGTTGAAAAAAGTACTGGAACAAATTAAAAAAATAGAATATATTTTTTTTTTCTAAGGAAATGAACATAATTTTTTCTAAAAAAAAAAGATTAACAGAATATAATTTTTGTAAAAACGTTCCCGAGGCTTTTAGGAAGGCAGATAAGAATGATATGAATATTTAATGGCCAGAATATTACTGTTTTAATTAAGGAATTAAAATATAGACGTGTGTATAAATCAAATTTGTTGTCAGGTTGGCTGTGTTATGTCCCTAGCTTTGTTTTGTTACCTCGCCTTATTGTGTTCCTGGCTGTGTTATGTCTGGCTATATTGTGTTGGTTCTGTTGCGTCCCTGGCTATGTTATTTCCCTGGCTGTGTTGCGTCCCTGGCTGTGTTGGGTCCCTGGCTGTGTTGGGTCCCTGGCTGTGTTGCGTCCCTGGCTGTGTTGCGTCCCTGGCTGTGTTGGGTTCCTGGCTGTGTTGCGTCCCTGGCTGTGTTGGGTCCCTGGCTGTGTTGGGTCCCTGGCTGTGTTGCGTCCCTGGCTGTGTTGGGTCCCTGGCTGTGTTGCGTCCCTGGCTGTGTTGCGTCCCTGGCTGTGTTGCGTCCCTGGCTATGTTATTTCCCTGGCTGTGTTGCGTCCCTGGCTGTGTTGGGTCCCTGGCTGTGTTGGGTCCCTGGCTGTGTTGCGTCCCTGGCTGTGTTGGGTCCCTGGCTGTGTTGCGTCCCTGGCTGTGTTGGGTCCCTGGCTGTGTTGGGTCCCTGGCTGTGTTGCGTCCCTGGCTGTGTTGGGTCCCTGGCTGTGTTGGGTCCCTGGCTGTGTTGCGTCCCTGGCTGTGTTGCGTCCCTGGCTGTGTTGCGTCCCTGGCTGTGTTGCGTCCCTGGCTGTGTTGGGTCCCTGGCTGTGTTGGGTCCCTGGCTGTGTTGCGTCCCTGGCTGTGTTGCGTCCCTGGCTGTGTTGCGTCCCTGGCTGTGTTGGGTCCCTGGCTGTGTTGCGTCCCTGGCTGTGTTGGGTCCCTGGCTGTGTTGCATCCCTGGCTGTGTTGGGTCCCTGGCTGTGTTGCGTCCCTGGCTGTGTTGCTTCCCTGGCTGTGTTGGGTCCCTGGCTGTGTTGCGTCCCTGGCTGTGTTGGGTCCCTGGCTGTGTTGCGTCCCTGGCTGTGTTGGGTCCCTGGCTGTGTTGCGTCCCTGGCTGTGTTGCGTCCCTGGCTGTGTTGGGTCCCTGGCTGTGTTGCGTCCCTGGCTGTGTTGGGTCCCTGGCTGTGTTGCGTCCCTGGCTGTGTTGGGTCCCTGGCTGTGTTGGGTCCCTGGCTGTGTTGGGTCCCTGGCTGTGTTGCGTCCCTGGCTGTGTTGGGTCCCTGGCTGTGTTGCGTCCCAGTCTTTGTTATGTCAGTGTGTTTGTGGTGCGTCTGGCACCAGTTAGTATAGTGTACACCGAGCAAGGCTTCAGTTATCACGTTTTCTGTGTCCACAAACTTTTGTTAAATGAGCTGTGGTGACCACCAGACCTGCTGTGCCTGGGTTAACAGATGCATACCTATGTATATATGCACACACACACACACACACACACACACACACACGCTGGCAGGAGTATCCCGTTGGAATGGAGGTGTGTATATATATATAGTTCAAACGCTGTTATGAAGTGGTTTCAATAACAATAACATTTCAAATATATTTTGATTTATGTGTTATGGAAATTCTGGTATAATGGGAAGGGTTGACCTGCTGCTAAATTTAGAGACGATGTTTTGGTAATTATAAGGTTGTAGAAGCATGATGTGATAAATGATAAAGATCTAGAGGAAATAAGTAGTAAATAAAATTCATTGCACACACACACACGCACACGCACACACACACACACAGACACAGACACACACACACACACACACACACACACACACACACACACACACACATATTTACATACTCATCCTTCTGTCTCAGAAGTCCCTTTAATCTTTTTTAGGGCTTTTGCAGCGCTCAGGAAGCCGGCCACGTCCACTACAGGGAACCACAGGTCATAAAACGTGATGATATTTTCCTCAGATTTTCAACTTCTTTAGATTTTAATGAAAATGTGGGTATCAGTGCTATTCTATATGGTGATTAATGATATCGAGTCAAAGGACTGCATTTCGTAAAATTAAGCGCTTAATTACATAGTTAAGATTAATGATAATTATATCAATATGCTCATTACTCGAATTCTAAGGTTTTGACCACAGATTCTCATTCAGCAAACGTAAAAACAGATATGCTGAAATTTTCAGGAAAATCTATTTTTTCGAAAAAATCGAGAAAATTCCTCTATAGCCTTGGGTAATATTTTGCTCAGATTTTCAACTTCTTCAGATTTTAATGAAAATGTGGATATAAGTGCTATTCTATATGGTGATTGAGGATATCGAGTCAAAAGACCGCATTTCGTAAAATTAAGCGCTTAATTACAATACTTAAGATTAATTATAATTATTTTAATATGCTAATTACTCGACTTATTACACGAATTTTAAGGCTTTGACCACAGATTCTTATTCAGCACACGTAAAAGCATCTATGCTGCAATTTTCAGGAAAATCTAGATTTTAATGAAAATGTGGGTAAGAGTGCTATTCTATATGGTGATTAAGGATATCGAGTCAACAGACTGCATTCCGTACAATTAAGCGCTTAATTACATAGATAAGATTAATGATAATTATATCTATATACTAATAGCTCGACCAATTGCTCGAATTTTAAGGTTTTGACCACAGATTCTTATTCAGCACACATAAAAGCATCTATGCTGAAATTTTCAGGAAAATCTATTTTTTCAAAAAAGCCAAGAAAAATCCAAAGCTATGGATAATATTTATAATATTTATATTTATTCAATATCCAAGGCCTTGGATAATATTTTGCTCTGATTTTCAACTTCTTCAGATTTTAATGAAAATATGGAAATATGTGGTATTCTATATGGTGACTAAGGATATCGAGTCAAAAGACTACATTTCGTAAAATTAAGGGCTTGATTACATAGTTAATATTAATTATAATTACATCAATATGCGAATTACTCGACTAATTACTGGAATTCTAAGGTTCTGACCACAGATTCTTATTCAACAAACGTAAAAACAGATATGCTGAAACTTTCAGGAAAATCTATTTTTTCAAAAAAATCAAGAAAAATCCACAGATTTTCAGCTTCTTCAGATTTTAATGAAAATGTGGATGTAAGTGCTATTCTATATGGTGATAAAGGATATCGAGTCAAAAGACCGCATTTCGTAAAATCAAGCGCTTAATTACATACTTAAGATTAATTATATTTATCTTAATATGCTAATTCCTCGACTAATTACACGAATTTTAAGGTTTTGACCACAGATTCTTATTCAGCAGCCGTAAAAGCATCTATGCTGCAATTTTCAGGAAAATCTATTTTTTCAAAAACATCATGAAAAATATTTTCCTCAGATTATCAACTTCTTTGGATTTTAATGAAAATGTGGGTATCAGTGCTATTCTATATGGTGATTAATGATATCGAGTCAAAAGACTGCATTTCGTAAAATTAAGCGCTTAATTACATAGTTAAGATTAATGATAATTATATCAATATGCTAATTACTCGACTAATTAAATAACTCGAATTTTAAGCTTTTGACCACAGATTCTTATTCAGGAGAAGAAAAAGCATCTACGCTACAATTTTCAGGAAAATCTATTTTTTCAAAAAAATCAAGAAAAATCCAAGGCTATAGCCTAGGATAATATTTTGCTCAGATTTTCAACTTCTTTAGATCTTTATGAAAATGTGGATATGAGTGCTATTCTATATGGTGATTAAGGATATCGAGTCAAAAGACTGCATTTCGTACAATTAAGCGCTTAATTACATAGTTAAGATTCATGATAATTATATCAATATATTAATTACTCGACTAATTTCTCGATTTTTAAGGTTTTGACATCAGCTTGTTATTCAGCAGACATAAAAGCATCTATGCCGCAATTTTCAGGAAAATCTATTTTTTCAAAAAAATCATCATTGGATAATATTTTCCTCAGATTTTCAACTTCTTTAGATTTTAATGAAAATGTGGGTATCAGTGCTATTCTATATGGTGATTAATGATATCGAGTCAAAAGACTGCATATCGTAAAATTAAGCGCTTAATTACATAGTTAAGATTAATGATAATTATATCAATACGCTAATTACTCGACTAATTAAATAACTCGAATTTTAAGGCTTTTGGCCACAGATTCTTATTCAGGAGAAGTAAAAGCATCTACGCTACAATTTTCAGGAAAATCTATTTTTTCAAAAAAATCAAGAAAAATCCAAGGCTATAGCCTAGGATAATATTTTGCTCAGATTTTCAACTTCTTTAGATCTTTATGAAAATGTGGATATGAGTGCTATTCTATATGGTGATTAAGGATATAGAGTCAAAAGACTGCATTTCGTACAATTAAGCGCTTAATTACATAGTTAAGATTAATGATAATTATATCAATATGCTAATTACTCGACTAATTAAATAACTCGAATTTTAAGGTTTTGACCACAGATTCTTATTCAGGAGAAGTAAAAGCATCTACGCTACAATTTTCAGGAAAATCTATTTTTTCAAAAAAATCAAGAAAAATCCAAGGCTATAGCCTAGGATAATATTTTGCTCAGATTTTCAACTTCTTTAGATCTTTATGAAAATGTGGATATGAGTGCTATTCTATATGGTGATTAAGGATATCGAGTCAAAAGACTGCATTTCGTACAATTAAGCGATTAATTACATAGTTAAGATTAATGATAATTATATCAATATATTAATTACTCGACTAATTTCTCGATTTTTAAGGTTTTGACATCAGCTTGTTATTCAGCAGACATAAAAGCATCTATGCTGCAATTTTCAGGAAAATCTATTTCTTCAAAAAAATCATGAAAAATCCAAGGCTATAGCCTAGGATAATATTTTCCTCAGATTTTCAACTTCTTTAGATTTTAATGAAAATGTGGGTATCAGTGCTATTCTATATGGTGATTAATGATATCGAGTCAAAAGACTGCATTTCGTAAAATTAAGCGCTTAATTACATAGTTAAGATTAATGATAATTATATCAATACGCTAATTACTCGACTAATTAAATAACTCGAATTTTAAGGTTTTGACCACAGATTCTTATTCAGGAGAAGTAAAAGCATCTACGCTACAATTTTCAGGAAAATCTATTTTTTCAAAAAAATCAAGAAAAATCCAAGGCTATAGCCTAGGATAATATTTTGCTCAGATTTTCAACTTCTTTAGATCTTTATGAAAATGTGGATATGAGTGCTATTCTATATGGTGATTAAGGATATCGAGTCAAAAGACTGCATTTCGTACAATTAAGCGCTTAATTACATAGTTAAGATTAATGATAATTATATCAATATGCTAATTACTCGACTAATTAAATAACTCGAATTTTAAGGTTTTGACCACAGATTCTTATTCAGGAGAAGTAAAAGCATCTACGCTACAATTTTCAGGAAAATCTATTTTTTCAAAAAAATCAAGAAAAATCCAAGGCTATAGCCTAGGATAATATTTTGCTCAGATTTTCAACTTCTTTAGATCTTTATGAAAATGTGGATATGAGTGCTATTCTATATGGTGATTAAGGATATTGAGTCAAAAGACTGCATTTCGTACAATTAAGCGCTTAATTACATAGTTAAGATTAATGATAATTATATCAATATGCTAATTACTCGACCAATTAAATAACTCGAATTTTAAGGTTTTGACCACAGATTCTTATTCAGGAGAAGTAAAAGCATCTACGCTACAATTTTCAGGAAAATCTATTTTTTCAAAAAAATCAAGAAAAATCCAAGGCTATAGCCTAGGATAATATTTTCCTCAGATTTTCAACTTCTTTAGATCTTTATGAAAATGTGGATATGAGTGCTATTCTATATGGTGATTAAGGATATTGAGTCAAAAGACTGCATTTCGTACAATTAAGCGCTTAATTACATAGTTAAGATTAATGATAATTATATCAATATGCTAATTACTCGACCAATTAAATAACTCGAATTTTAAGGTTTTGACCACAGATTCTTATTCAGGAGAAGTAAAAGCATCTACGCTACAATTTTCAGGAAAATCTATTTTTTCAAAAAAATCAAGAAAAATCCAAGGCTATAGCCTAGGATAATATTTTGCTCAGATTTTCAACTTCTTTAGATCTTTATGAAAATGTGGATATGAGTGCTATTCTATATGGTGATTAAGGATATCGAGTCAAAAGACTGCATTTCGTACAATTAAGCGCTTAATTACATAGTTAAGATTAATGATAATTATATCAATATGCTAATTACTCGACTAATTAAATAACTCGAATTTTAAGGTTTTGACCACAGATTCTTATTCAGGAGAAGTAAAAGCATCTACGCTACAATTTTCAGGAAAATCTATTTTTTCAAAAAAATCAAGAAAAATCCAAGGCTATAGCCTAGGATAATATTTTGCTCAGATTTTCAACTTCTTTAGATCTTTATGAAAATGTGGATATGAGTGCTATTCTATATGGTGATTAAGGATATCGAGTCAAAAGACTGCATTTCGTACAATTAAGCGATTAATTACATAGTTAAGATTAATGATAATTATATCAATATATTAATTACTCGACTAATTTCTCGATTTTTAAGGTTTTGACATCAGCTTGTTATTCAGCAGACATAAAAGCATCTATGCTGCAATTTTCAGGAAAATCTATTTTTCAAAAAAATCATCCTTGGATAATATTTTCCTCAGATTTTCAACTTCTTTAGATTTTAATGAAAATGTGGGTATCAGTGCTATTCTATATGGTGATTAATGATATCGAGTCAAAAGACTGCATTTCGTAAAATTAAGCGCTTAATTACATAGTTAAGATTAATGATAATTATATCAATACGCTAATTACTCGACTAATTAAATAACTCGAATTTTAAGGTTTTGACCACAGATTCTTATTCAGGAGAAGTAAAAGCATCTACGCTACAATTTTCAGGAAAATCTATTTTTTCAAAAAAATCAAGAAAAATCCAAGGCTATAGCCTAGGATAATATTTTGCTCAGATTTTCAACTTCTTTAGATCTTTATGAAAATGTGGATATGAGTGCTATTCTATATGGTGATTAAGGATATCGAGTCAAAAGACTGCATTTCGTACAATTAAGCGCTTAATTACATAGTTAAGATTAATGATAATTATATCAATATGCTAATTACTCGACTAATTAAATAACTCGAATTTTAAGGTTTTGACCACAGATTCTTATTCAGGAGAAGTAAAAGCATCTACGCTACAATTTTCAGGAAAATCTATTTTTTCAAAAAAATCAAGAAAAATCCAAGGCTATAGCCTAGGATAATATTTTGCTCAGATTTTCAACTTCTTTAGATCTTTATGAAAATGTGGATATGAGTGCTATTCTATATGGTGATTAAGGATATCGAGTCAAAAGACTGCATTTCGTACAATTAAGCGATTAATTACATAGTTAAGATTAATGATAATTATATCAATATATTAATTACTCGACTAATTTCTCGATTTTTAAGGTTTTGACATCAGCTTGTTATTCAGCAGACATAAAAGCATCTATGCTGCAATTTTCAGGAAAATCTATTTCTTCAAAAAAATCATGAAAAATCCCAGGCTATAGCCTTGGATAATATTTTCCTCAGATTTTCAACTTCTTTAGATTTTAATGAAAATGTGGGTATCAGTGCTATTCTATATGGTGATTAATGATATCGAGTCAAAAGACTGCATTTCGTAAAATTAAGCGCTTAATTACATAGTTAAGATTAATGATAATTATATCAATACGCTAATTACTCGACTAATTAAATAACTCGAATTTTAAGGTTTTGACCACAGATTCTTATTCAGGAGAAGTAAAAGCATCTACGCTACAATTTTCAGGAAAATCTATTTTTTCAAAAAAATCAAGAAAAATCCAAGGCTATAGCCTAGGATAATATTTTGCTCAGATTTTCAACTTCTTTAGATCTTTATGAAAATGTGGATATGAGTGCTATTCTATATGGTGATTAAGGATATCGAGTCAAAAGACTGCATTTCGTACAATTAAGCGCTTAATTACATAGTTAAGATTAATGATAATTATATCAATATATTAATTACTCGACTAATTTCTCGATTTTTAAGGTTTTGACATCAGCTTGTTATTCAGCAGACATAAAAGCATCTATGCTGCAATTTTCAGGAAAATCTATTTCTTCAAAAATAAAATCCAGGCTATAGCCTAGGATAATATTTTCCTCAGATTTTCAACTTCTTTAGATTTTAATGAAAATGTGGGTATCAGTGCTATTCTATATGGTGATTAATGATATCGAGTCAAAAGACTGCATTTCGTAAAATTAAGCGCTTAATTACATAGTTAAGATTAATGATAATTATATCAATACGCTAATTACTCGACTAATTAAATAACTCGAATTTTAAGGTTTTGACCACAGATTCTTATTCAGGAGAAGTAAAAGCATCTACGCTACAATTTTCAGGAAAATCTATTTTTTCAAAAAAATCAAGAAAAATCCAAGGCTATAGCCTAGGATAATATTTTGCTCAGATTTTCAACTTCTTTAGATCTTTATGAAAATGTGGATATGAGTGCTATTCTATATGGTGATTAAGGATATCGAGTCAAAAGACTGCATTTCGTACAATTAAGCGCTTAATTACATAGTTAAGATTAATGATAATTATATCAATATATTAATTACTCGACTAATTTCTCGATTTTTAAGGTTTTGACATCAGCTTGTTATTCAGCAGACATAAAAGCATCTATGCTGCAATTTTCAGGAAAATCTATTTTTTCAAAAAAATCATGAAAAATCCAAGGATAATATTTTCCTCAGATTTTCAACTTCTTTAGATTTTAATGAAAATGTGGGTATCAGTGCTATTCTATATGGTGATTAATGATATCGAGTCAAAAGACTGCATTTCGTAAAATTAAGCGCTTAATTACATAGTTAAGATTAATGATAATTATATCAATACGCTAATTACTCGACTAATTAAATAACTCGAATTTTAAGGTTTTGACCACAGATTCTTATTCAGGAGAAGTAAAAGCATCTACGCTACAATTTTCAGGAAAATCTATTTTTTCAAAAAAATCAAGAAAAATCCAAGGCTATAGCCTAGGATAATATTTTGCTCAGATTTTCAACTTCTTTAGATCTTTATGAAAATGTGGATATGAGTGCTATTCTATATGGTGATTAAGGATATTGAGTCAAAAGACTGCATTTCGTACAATTAAGCGCTTAATTACATAGTTAAGATTAATGATAATTATATCAATATGCTAATTACTCGACCAATTAAATAACTCGAATTTTAAGGTTTTGACCACAGATTCTTATTCAGGAGAAGTAAAAGCATCTACGCTACAATTTTCAGGAAAATCTATTTTTTCAAAAAAATCAAGAAAAATCCAAGGCTATAGCCTAGGATAATATTTTGCTCAGATTTTCAACTTCTTTAGATCTTTATGAAAATGTGGATATGAGTGCTATTCTATATGGTGATTAAGGATATCGAGTCAAAAGACTGCATTTCGTACAATTAAGCGCTTAATTACATAGTTAAGATTAATGATAATTATATCAATATGCTAATTACTCGACTAATTAAATAACTCGAATTTTAAGGTTTTGACCACAGATTCTTATTCAGGAGAAGTAAAAGCATCTACGCTACAATTTTCAGGAAAATCTATTTTTTCAAAAAAATCAAGAAAAATCCAAGGCTATAGCCTAGGATAATATTTTGCTCAGATTTTCAACTTCTTTAGATCTTTATGAAAATGTGGATATGAGTGCTATTCTATATGGTGATTAAGGATATCGAGTCAAAAGACTGCATTTCGTACAATTAAGCGATTAATTACATAGTTAAGATTAATGATAATTATATCAATATATTAATTACTCGACTAATTTCTCGATTTTTAAGGTTTTGACATCAGCTTGTTATTCAGCAGACATAAAAGCATCTATGCTGCAATTTTCAGGAAAATCTATTTCTTCAAAAAAATCATGAAAAATCCAAGGCTATAGCCTAGGATAATATTTTCCTCAGATTTTCAACTTCTTTAGATTTTAATGAAAATGTGGGTATCAGTGCTATTCTATATGGTGATTAATGATATCGAGTCAAAAGACTGCATTTCGTAAAATTAAGCGCTTAATTACATAGTTAAGATTAATGATAATTATATCAATACGCTAATTACTCGACTAATTAAATAACTCGAATTTTAAGGTTTTGACCACAGATTCTTATTCAGGAGAAGTAAAAGCATCTACGCTACAATTTTCAGGAAAATCTATTTTTTCAAAAAAATCAAGAAAAATCCAAGGCTATAGCCTAGGATAATATTTTGCTCAGATTTTCAACTTCTTTAGATCTTTATGAAAATGTGGATATGAGTGCTATTCTATATGGTGATTAAGGATATCGAGTCAAAAGACTGCATTTCGTACAATTAAGCGCTTAATTACATAGTTAAGATTAATGATAATTATATCAATATGCTAATTACTCGACTAATTAAATAACTCGAATTTTAAGGTTTTGACCACAGATTCTTATTCAGGAGAAGTAAAAGCATCTACGCTACAATTTTCAGGAAAATCTATTTTTTCAAAAAAATCAAGAAAAATCCAAGGCTATAGCCTAGGATAATATTTTGCTCAGATTTTCAACTTCTTTAGATCTTTATGAAAATGTGGATATGAGTGCTATTCTATATGGTGATTAAGGATATCGAGTCAAAAGACTGCATTTCGTACAATTAAGCGATTAATTACATAGTTAAGATTAATGATAATTATATCAATATATTAATTACTCGACTAATTTCTCGATTTTTAAGGTTTTGACATCAGCTTGTTATTCAGCAGACATAAAAGCATCTATGCTGCAATTTTCAGGAAAATCTATTTCTTCAAAAAATCATGAAAAATCTAAGGCTATAGCCTAGGAAAATATTTTCCTCAGATTTTCAACTTCTTTAGATTTTAATGAAAATGTGGGTATCAGTGCTATTCTATATGGTGATTAATGATATCGAGTCAAAAGACTGCATTTCGTAAAATTAAGCGCTTAATTACATAGTTAAGATTAATGATAATTATATCAATACGCTAATTACTCGACTAATTAAATAACTCGAATTTTAAGGTTTTGACCACAGATTCTTATTCAGGAGAAGTAAAAGCATCTACGCTACAATTTTCAGGAAAATCTATTTTTTCAAAAAAATCAAGAAAAATCCAAGGCTATAGCCTAGGATAATATTTTGCTCAGATTTTCAACTTCTTTAGATCTTTATGAAAATGTGGATATGAGTGCTATTCTATATGGTGATTAAGGATATCGAGTCAAAAGACTGCATTTCGTACAATTAAGCGCTTAATTACATAGTTAAGATTAATGATAATTATATCAATATGCTAATTACTCGACTAATTAAATAACTCGAATTTTAAGGTTTTGACCACAGATTCTTATTCAGGAGAAGTAAAAGCATCTACGCTACAATTTTCAGGAAAATCTATTTTTTCAAAAAAATCAAGAAAAATCCAAGGCTATAGCCTAGGATAATATTTTGCTCAGATTTTCAACTTCTTTAGATCTTTATGAAAATGTGGATATGAGTGCTATTCTATATGGTGATTAAGGATATCGAGTCAAAAGACTGCATTTCGTACAATTAAGCGATTAATTACATAGTTAAGATTAATGATAATTATATCAATATATTAATTACTCGACTAATTTCTCGATTTTTAAGGTTTTGACATCAGCTTGTTATTCAGCAGACATAAAAGCATCTATGCTGCAATTTTCAGGAAAATCTATTTCTTCAAAAAAATCAGATTTTCAACTTCTTTAGATTTTAATGAAAATGTGGGTATCAGTGCTATTCTATATGGTGATTAATGATATCGAGTCAAAAGACTGCATTTCGTAAAATTAAGCGCTTAATTACATAGTTAAGATTAATGATAATTATATCAATACGCTAATTACTCGACTAATTAAATAACTCGAATTTTAAGGTTTTGACCACAGATTCTTATTCAGGAGAAGTAAAAGCATCTACGCTACAATTTTCAGGAAAATCTATTTTTTCAAAAAAATCAAGAAAAATCCAAGGCTATAGCCTAGGATAATATTTTGCTCAGATTTTCAACTTCTTTAGATCTTTATGAAAATGTGGATATGAGTGCTATTCTATATGGTGATTAAGGATATCGAGTCAAAAGACTGCATTTCGTACAATTAAGCGCTTAATTACATAGTTAAGATTAATGATAATTATATCAATATGCTAATTACTCGACTAATTAAATAACTCGAATTTTAAGGTTTTGACCACAGATTCTTATTCAGGAGAAGTAAAAGCATCTACGCTACAATTTTCAGGAAAATCTATTTTTTCAAAAAAATCAAGAAAAATCCAAGGCTATAGCCTAGGATAATATTTTGCTCAGATTTTCAACTTCTTTAGATCTTTATGAAAATGTGGATATGAGTGCTATTCTATATGGTGATTAAGGATATCGAGTCAAAAGACTGCATTTCGTACAATTAAGCGATTAATTACATAGTTAAGATTAATGATAATTATATCAATATATTAATTACTCGACTAATTTCTCGATTTTTAAGGTTTTGACATCAGCTTGTTATTCAGCAGACAGTAAAAGCATCTATGCTGCAATTTTCAGGAAAATCTATTTCTTCAAAAAAATCAAGAAAAATCCAGGCTATAGCCTTGGATAATATTTTGCTCAGATTTTCAACTTCTTTAGATCTTTATGAAAATGTGGGTATCAGTGCTATTCTATATGGTGATTAAGGATATTGAGTCAAAAGACTGCATTTCGTACAATTAAGCGCTTAATTACATAGTTAAGATTAATGATAATTATATCAATATGCTAATTACTCGACTAATTAATAACTCGAATTTTAAGGTTTTGACCACAGATTCTTATTCAGGAGAAGTAAAAGCATCTACGCTACAATTTTCAGGAAAATCTATTTTTTCAAAAAAATCAAGAAAAATCCAAGGCTATAGCCTAGGATAATATTTTGCTCAGATTTTCAACTTCTTTAGATCTTTATGAAAATGTGGATATGAGTGCTATTCTATATGGTGATTAAGGATATCGAGTCAAAAGACTGCATTTCGTACAATTAAGCGCTTAATTACATAGTTAAGATTAATGATAATTATATCAATAGCTAATTACTCGACTAATTAATACTCGAATTTTAAGGTTTTGACCACAGATTCTTATTCAGGAGACAGTAAAAGCATCTACGCTACAATTTTCAGGAAAATCTATTTTTTCAAAAAAATCAAGAAAAATCCAAGGCTATAGCCTAGGATAATATTTTGCTCAGATTTTCAACTTCTTTAGATCTTTATGAAAATGTGGATATGAGTGCTATTCTATATGGTGATTAAGGATATCGAGTCAAAAGACTGCATTTCGTACAATTAAGCGCTTAATTACATAGTTAAGATTAATGATAATTATATCAATATGCTAATTACTCGACTAATTAAATAACTCGAATTTTAAGGTTTTGACCACAGATTCTTATTCAGGAGAAGTAAAAGCATCTACGCTACAATTTTCAGGAAAATCTATTTTTTCAAAAAAATCAAGAAAAATCCAAGGCTATAGCCTAGGATAATATTTTGCTCAGATTTTCAACTTCTTTAGATCTTTATGAAAATGTGGATATGAGTGCTATTCTATATGGTGATTAAGGATATCGAGTCAAAAGACTGCATTTCGTACAATTAAGCGCTTAATTACATAGTTAAGATTAATGATAATTATATCAATATGCTAATTACTCGACTAATTAAATAACTCGAATTTTAAGGTTTTGACCACAGATTCTTATTCAGGAGAAGTAAAAGCATCTACGCTACAATTTTCAGGAAAATCTATTTTTTCAAAAAAATCAAGAAAAATCCAAGGCTATAGCCTAGGATAATATTTTGCTCAGATTTTCAACTTCTTTAGATCTTTATGAAAATGTGGATATGAGTGCTATTCTATATGGTGATTAAGGATATCGAGTCAAAAGACTGCATTTCGTACAATTAAGCGCTTAATTACATAGTTAAGATTAATGATAATTATATCAATAAGCTAATTACTCGACTAATTAATACTCGAATTTTAAGGTTTTGACCACAGATTCTTATTCAGGAGAAGTAAAAGCATCTACGCTACAATTTTCAGGAAAATCTATTTTTTCAAAAAATCAAGAAAAATCCAAGGTTATCTAATATCCAAGGCCTTGCATAATATTTTGCTCTGATTTTCAACTTCTTCAGATTTTAATGAAAATATGGGAATATGTGGTATTCTATATGGTGACTAAGGATATCGAGTCAAAAGACTACATTTCGTAAAATTAAGTGCTTAATTACATAGTTAATATTAATTATAATTATATCAATATGCTAATTGCTCGACTAATTACTCGAATTCTAAGGTTCTGACCACAGATTCGTATTCAGCAAACGTAAAAACAGATATGCTGAAATTTTAAAGAAAATCTATTTTTTCAAAGAATCAAGAAAAATCCAAGGCCTTGGATAATATTTTCTTCAGATTTTCAACTTCTTCAGATTTTAATGAAAATGTGGATATAAGTGCTATTCTATATGGTGATAAAGGATATCGAGTCAAAAGGATATCGAGTGCACGTTTATATGCGCTATATTCACACACACACACACACACACATATATATATACATATATATATATATATATATATATATATATATATATATATAGAGAGAGAGAGAGAGAGAGAGAGAGAGAGAGAGAGAGAGGGTGAAAGGAGGGCAAGGAATAGAGTGAATTGGAGCGATGTGGTATACCGGGGTTGACGTGCTGTCAGTGGATTGAATCAAGGCATGTGAAGCGTCCGGGGTAAACCATGGAAAGCTGTGTAGGTATGTATATTTGCGTGTGTGGACGTATGTATATACATGTGTATGGGGGGGGGCCATTTCTTTCGTCTGTTTCCTTGCGCTACCTCGCAAATGCGGGAGACAGCGACAAAGTATAATAAATAATAATATATATATATATATATATATATATATATATATATATATATATATATATATATAGAGAGAGAGAGAGAGAGAGAGAGAGAGAGAGAGAGAGAGGAGAGAGAGTGAGTGAGTGAGTGGTGTGGCACTCTACTTTTCCAAACTCCTATACTGTACAGCTCATTATTTTGCCTCAAAGAAGGCGCCATTCCCTGTGAACGTTCGCTACCTCTGTATTTCCCGATACCACTCAGCTTCCCTCCTTTCTACTCGTATTTCCCAGTATTGCTCAGCCTCTCCTGTGATTGGTTGCGATAAATTGTGCTTGGCGGGATTTTTACGCCATCGCTCGCTATTTATAGCCGTTAGCAGCATTTATATTGGCTAAAGATTTATATATATATAGCCATGGGGAGAGTATTTCCCGCCAGCTGGGGGTGTGCGGGGGGGGGGGGATTTATCTTAACTCGCGAGTATTTTTCACTCTGGTGAGTGATTCCCCAATTTCCCAAGTGACGTATTCTTGTTCTGGTACGCCTATCTCCACAGAGCGCTATCAGCTCCAACAATTTCCTCCAACCTCCAACGCCTCCTCCTCCTCCTCCGCCCTCCAGTTTCCATCACCTTCAACAGGCGAGGCTAACCATCCATCCGTCTGAACCTCTTCCATCAGGTTCCATCAAGTTGTTCACCCCCCCGTGCGCACGTGACCAGAGTCCACTCTACCCTGTGACCCTCTAGCTTGTCTACCCTCCTTCCATGTGACCCTCTAGCTTGTCTACCCTCCTTCCATGTGACCCTCTAGCTTGTCTACCCTCCTTCCATGTGACCCTCTAGCTTGTCTTCCCTCCCTCCATGTGACCCTCTAGCTTGTCTTCCCTCCCTCCATGTGACCCTCTAGCTTGTCTTCCCTCCCTCCATGTGACCCTCTAGCTTGTCTTCCCTCCCTCCATGTGACCCTCTAGCTTGTCTACCCTCCCTCCATGTGACCCTCTAGCTTGTCTACCCTCCCTCCATGTGACCCTCTAGCTTGTCTACCCTCCCTCCATGTGACCCTCTAGCTTGTCTACCCTCCCTCCATGTGACCCTCTAGCTTGTCTTCCCTCCTTCCCTGTGACCTTGTTAGGGGGGGGGGGGGGTCTTCCCTGGTGGGTCAGGGAGGAGAGGAAAAGGTTATGACACACACGTAACGTCTGGACGAACGGACGAGCCACACTGTCTTAACTGGACGAACAAGAGACAAGCAAGAAACGCTGTGTGTCCTCTCCCTTGCTGACTCTCTCTCTCTCTCTCTCTCTCTCTCTCTCTCTCTCTCTCTCTCTCTCTCTCTCTCTCTCTCTCTCTCTCTCTCTCTCTCTCCAGTCTGACCAATCGTTCCCTTACTCCAGCCAACACACAGACACACACACACACACACACACACACACACACACACACACACACACACCCAAGTCGTCATACCCAAAGGTCGTGCCATCGTGCGCATGGATGGTTACGTCGTACTTAAGGTCGCATTGTCGTACTTAATGGTCGTACCGTCGTGATCAAGGGTCGTACTGTCGTGCTCAAGGGTCGTACCATCGTGCTCAAGGGTCGTACCGTCGTATTCAACGGTCGTACCGTCGTGCTCAAGGGTCATAGCGTTGTACTCAAGGGTCGTACCGTCGTGTTCAATGGTCGTACCGTCGTGCTCAAGGGTCGTACCGTCGTGCTCAAGGGTCGTAGTAAAGGATTTCAAACGACTTTAATTACCCGCATGATATTCATGGGACATGATAGAACAATACCACAGGTAATTACCCAGCATATTGGGCAGCCAATCAACGTGTCATTACTAACCAGCGAATAGGTTCTAACGAGCTCCCTCACATCTCACCAATATTTACAACAGTAACCAAAACCTTTATGTCGTCATGCATAACGCTCAAGTTCCTCTGTCAAGCAGAATGATAGTGCTCAACAACATGCACATCCACCAAACCATTGGTTCTAACCAACTCATACGACCAAAACATTGATAGAAACAACGAAACATCCAAGACTAACCAGACGTTGGGCTATCCTGGCTCTCCATATTGTGGGGCCAGCCACCAGCATAGCCTGGCCAGCCACCAGCACAGCCTGGCCAGCCACCAGCACAGCCGGGCCAGCCACCAGCACAGCCTGGCCAGCCACCAGCACAGCCGGGGCAGCCACCAGCACAGCCGGGCCAGCCACCAGCACAGCCGGGCCAGCCAACAGCACAGCCGGGCCAGCCACCAGCACAGCCGGGCCAGCCAACAGCACAGCCGGGCCAGCCACCAGTGTGGAACCCATGACAATCCATTGGTATGTCGTCAAGCGTCCTGGGAGAAGAAGACAAATGTATCACCAACACAAACGTAAGATCGGGAGCTTCATGTTCAGTGGGAAGGTATGAGGGATACGCTCTCAGAGATGGAGACTCGTGTTTGGTAATACTGGGGAGTACTGGGAGAGAGAGAGAGAGAGAGAGAGAGAGAGAGAGAGAGAGAGAGAGAGAGAGAGAGAGAGAGAGAGAGAGAGAGGCCAAATATAGCGGGAATAAGTGAGAGAATGCGTAAATAGTGAGTGAAAAATGATACTGATTACAACTTCAACAACACACACACACACACACACACACACACACATACACACACACACACACACACACACACACACACACAAGGCTAGGAGACGGGGCAACACAAGTGTAAGACTCTCTTCCTCCGTAAGACACAAATGGTAATGACACACGTCAAGAGAGCACTGTACCCCCGGCTGGGGACGTTACCACGTCAACACTTGGTGTCCCGGGGGGGGTTGGGGGGGGGGGCTGCTCTGTATTCCTGCAGCAGACGTCCTCCACAACACCGGCCAGGCGCAACACAACAACTCAATACAATTTTGAATTACATCACAAGCAACGGGAACAATGCAGGAGCAAAGTGTGGAGTAGATATGTTGTTTCAGGATAGATATTATGAAGGTAGTAACACACACACACACACACACACACACACACGTGTTGGAATATTTAAAAATGGAAATATTTCTTTCAAATTGAAAAAAAAAAAAATGGCAAATAGTTTGACAACAATTATTTCTGGTTATTTTGCCGACATAATTCCTCACGCGTGGGAACCATCATTGTGATGATGCTACCATGTGTATAGTGACCCCCCGCCCCATCACCATCGTGAACATGATCATTCCTGGTAACGATGCCCCGCCCCGCCCCGCCCCGCCCCGCCCCGCTGGTCTGTTTGTTGTTGCTTCGTCCGATGGAGCAGGTGGTCTTGTGGGGGTAAAGTGGGGTGGGGGGGGGAACACATCCTGTTTACACCAGGAGACAAAAACCTATAGGGGGAGGGGGGCCTGGTTGTGGGGAGGGGACCTGGTTGTGGGGAGGGGGCCTGGTTGTGGGGAGGGGGCCTGGTTGTGGGGAGGGGGCCTGGTTGTGGGGAGGGGTTTGGGGCCTGGTTGTGGGGAGGGGTTTGGGGCCTGGTTGTGGGGAGGGGTTTGGGGCCTGGTTGTGGGGAGGGGTTTGGGGCCTGGTTGTGGGGAGGGGTTTGGGGCCTGGTTGTGGGGAGGGGAAGATCCTTGAACACGACGGTACGACCCTTGATAACGACAGTACGACCTTTCAGCACGACGGTATAACCCTTGGATGTGACCACCTGTCCATCATACCCAAGGCTCTATCGTGCTCAAGGTTCGTACCCCTGTCCTTAAGGGTTGTGATCACGTGTTCAGGTATCGCAACCGCCTTGCTCTATGGTCGTACCGTCGTGCTCAATGGTCGTACTCACATGCTCAAGTACGGCGCCGCCTTGGTCAAGGGTCGTACCGTCGTGCTCAAGGGTCGTACCGTCGTAAGTTTCTTCTTGCTTGGTGTGAGGTCTTGAAAAGAGGTTAACGAGGAAATAATCATTCACCTTATGGCTGCTAGAAAGAGCATGCAGAGAGCGAGGGAGCGAGGGAGGGAGGAAGGTATGGGAGAGGAGAGAGCGTGTCACAGCAGCAGGAGCAGATGTGGTGGACGTCTGTGTTCCCGTCACCCAGACAGTATGCCACCTGGTGCTCTCTCTCTCTCTCTCTCTCTCTCTCTCTCTCTCTCTCTCTCTCTCTCTCTCTCTCTCTCTCTCTCTCTCTCTCTCTCACACACACACACGCACACGTGCACGGGCAGACTTGACAAGGACCGTGTGCTTGACAGGGTCGTCTGTGTACTTGGCCGCCGTCAACACGGCCTCTCTGTCGTGTTGACAGGACGTAAACAAACATAGCTGAATGCTCAAAGCTTCCCCCCTTCCCCCCCCACCCTACCCCACCCCACCCCAACCCCCCACCCCAACCCCCACCCCAACCAAACCCCCCCACCCCAACCCCCCCTCACCCCCACCTGACAACTGGGATGCAAACATCCCAGTCCCAAAGGTCCCAGTTGTCCCATTATAATTCCAGAATCTTGGTTGAACCTTTACTCTCACTTCAGGCTGAACCCCAACTCTCACTTCAGGCTGAACCCCCACTCTCACTTCAGGCTGAACCCCCACTCTCACTTCAGTCAGGCTGAACCCCCACTCTCACTTCAGGCTGAACCCCCACTCTCACTTCAGGCTGAACCCCCACTCTCACTTCAGGCTGAACCCCCACTCTCACTTCAGGATGAACCTCCACTCTCACTTCAGGCTGAACCCCCACTCTCACTTCAGTCAAGCTGAACCCCCACTCTCACTTCAGGCTGAACCCCCACTCTCACTTCAGGCTGAACCCCCACTCTCACTTCAGGCTGAACCCCCACTCTCACTTCAGTCAGGCTGAACCCCCGCTCTCACTTCAGGCTGAACCCCCACTCTCACTTCAGGCTGAACCCCCACTCTCACTTCAGGCTGAACCCCCACTCTCACTTCAGGCTGAACCCCCACTCTCACTTCAGGATGAACCTCCACTCTCACTTCAGGCTGAACCCCCACTCTCACTTCAGTCAGGCTGAACCCCCACTCTCACTTCAGGATGAACCTCCACTCTCACTTCAGGCTGAACCCCCACTCTCACTTCAGTCAGGCTGAACCCCCACTCTCACTTCAGGCTGAACCCCCACTCTCACTTCAGGCTGAACCCCCACTCTCACTTCAGGATGAACCTCCACTCTCACTTCATGATGAACCTCCTGTCTGTTTCTCCCTCAAATGTCATTTCTTTGAATTCTAATTTTCCTTCTGTGTGTAACGCCAAGTTTCTCCCGTAACTTACGATTCCTCTGAAGTTACTTTGAATCACATCTTGTATGATACACTACATAACGTTCAAAAGATATATGTATATATATACTGGAAAGGATCACAATTTTGCGCGTGATCAAGATGGGAACTTTTCGTGTTTCATTTTCCCCGTGGACTCATAGGAATATATATATATATATATATATATATATATATATATATATATATATATATATATATATATATATATATATATACACGTGTGTGTGTGTGTGTGTGTGTGTGTGTGTGTGTGTGTGTATAGCTTTGTTATAAGTTTGTTATGTTTTAGCTGCCATGTACATAAATATGACAAAGCTAATTGCTATAACTATTATTCATCATTGGTGAGAGCGGCCATGATGGAAGCTTGCCCGCCATAATCGTAGTCAAATGAGCTTCATTACTTTGGTCGAGTCAAATGAGGATTATTATCACTGTAATGTTAATGTTTATTTCACAGGTGAATGTATTGGTTCAGCGTGATGATTGCAGAGGAAAGAATATTTGCATAGGAAGTTAATTATAACATGGTAATGAACGCGTGCCATTATGAATGTATGGTATGAATGTATGGTATGATTTGTGGGATTTGCTTTTGAAATATGTCATTCACTCGAAAATTATTAACTTGATCTGACGTGTTTTCAAACATTGTCATTCTCAAGTCAAACTTCGGGAAAACCAGTTGGAAAATACGTAAGTGTTATTTCTTGCAACATATAAACAAAAACATATCAGAAAACAATAACTTGTGTGAAAGCAATTGTTCATTTAATACATAAAGGAAATAAATAACTAATGACCAGTTTGGTGGACATAATACGATGAGATGTGTGTGTGTAATGTGAGGATTTGGTCAGCAGACAACGGTGATTAACGTGGTTGAATTCATCGTTATGTTATAACGTAGTTAAGCAGGTGTTTAAAAGCCTCACCGAATTTATTTCTCTTTAAATCCAACGTCATTTAAACACGTTGTCAGAGAATGATTAAACCCCGAGGTAGGTTGGTCATTAGATGGTTAGGTAGTGCTTCAGGGTGATTTCTGAGTGTTATGGAGAGGCGAAGTGGAGAGCTTAAGATAGATAGATAGATAGATAGATAGAGAGAGAGAGAGAGAGAGAGAGAGAGAGAGAGAGAGAGAGAGATAAAGAAGAATAAGTAACGCTAAACAAGTGATAAACGTACGTAGGAAATGTGTAGTAGTTTAACCATTTATAAATGTCTGTATTTTTGACTCAGAACACATTTCTTAAGATGTGTTGTTGACTACATGTGTTGAGTGTGGCTACGAATGATGAAATTTCTCAAGTCTGACCACGAACAGATCTTGTGAGTCTGGTGGTGAATACATGGCATTATTCTTGGCTCCTGAGTCTGGCCTGCAGTAATGTATAGAGTCTGGCCTGCAGTAATGTATAGAGTCTGGCCTGCAGTAAATCACTTGATTCTCTGTACAACAAGTGTGAACGTACTGGGTCGAGGATGATGACACGGGTTTGATGATGCTACAGGACTGGCATACACTGACACCAGGCTGGAGTACCTCCTCCCCCCCCCCCCCCACGCAGATGGCAGCCCGCGTGGTAGGCTGGCTGGTGAAGGACGCGTCATCATGCTAACTTCATTAGCTCAGTAATCGAGTCATCTTGGATGAGGCAGTTGTGGTTGTCAGAGTCCATTGTTACGGTCAGATGCGAGAGTCAGTCAGTCAGTCAGTCAGAGCTCGGATGACTGACTGGAGCCCCTCACTGTGACGTTACAGTCAGACTGGGTGTGTGTGTGTGTGTGTGTGTGTGTGTGTGTGTGTGTGTGTGGGAGTCTGGCATTGTTACTAATACTCCATCTTGCGTGCTTGATTAGCTGGAGGGAAGTCGCGAGGAAATGAGGTGAGATGGATGCTATTTTCTTATATCTATTATGTGCTTCTCTCTCTCTCTCTCTCTCTCTCTCTCTCTCTCTCTCTCTCTCTCTCTCTCTCTCTCTCTCTCTCTCTCTCTCTCTCTCTCTCTCTCTCTCTCTCTCTCTCTCTCTCTCTCTCTCGCGTGTGCCTCTCGTCCCTGCTCTCCCGCCATACATGGATAACACATCACTTGCGCCCCCACCTCCCTAGTGTCCTCTCCTTGCGCCTCACCTTCTCGACTGGACCAGTGAGTTGAATCGATGCCTCGGTAGTCAGGTAGTTACCTGGGGTCAAGTCCCACCGCCCGCCACGCTCTGTCATCATAAGCGAAAAACATTTTTATCATCGTCTGGTGTTGTAGGTCAGCCCCAGACCCTCCACACCTGACTCTGTGTGTAGGATTCCATGTAGTCTGGTAGGATCACTTTTCATATGATCTGAACCACTCCTGGTTCGAACCTCTGTCTAAACCACCATTGATTTAAACCACCACACGTACCTCTGTTGATTCGAACCACCACACGGACCTCTGTTGATTCGAACCACTATTATATCTGCTAGTGATTAAAACTGCCATCCAGACCTACACTGTTGTGTGAAACCCAACCCCAGCGTTCCTCTATCTTACTCCATATTCTCCCCATCATCCACACTACCCCTCCCCATCATCCACACTACCCCTCCCCATCATCCACACTACCCCTCCCCATCATCCACACTACCCCTCCCCATCATCCACACTACCCCTCCCCATCATCCACACTACCCCTCCCCATCATCCACACCTCAGTTATCTATCGTCTCTCTCTCGCATCTCCCAGTCTCCTCCATACATCCCTCACACCTGACCCTCATAACTTACCCATTGCCTCACACCTGACCCTCATAACTTACCCATTGCCTCACACCTGACCCTCATAACCTACCCATTGCCTCACACCTGACCCTCATAACCTACCCATTTCCTGATCCCCGTCAGGACCCCCCCCCCCCCCCCCCATCACAGATCTCTCCTCACAAAGCAATAAAGTTATTTTGTCAGAGATTAATACATTATCTCTCATAATGATTGATTTTCGTTCATTTTGTTTCATTCTTCTCAAAATTCATCGATCAAGAAGTCACTATATTCATTCAGTGTCTCATTATGACATTAATTGCTATTGTATATATTTACCTATTTTAATAATTAGAAATCGTGGGTTTAATTGGAAAACTTCCCATTATGATAGCAATCGCAGTAGCAGTAATTCAGATGGACATTGTGCTTGGGGACGGAGGGGTGATAATTGAATCCCAAATCGAGTTAGGAAGTCTTTAATGATGAGAGTGGAGAGCCGAGATGGTTACCCACCTGAGGTTAAAGGATGAGGATTTTAGACCTGATGTACCGGGCTGGTTGGGTGCAGAAGGTGCTATAGTCCTACGTATGTTTTCAAGATATTTCACTTTATTTACGTCCTTCAGGGGGATGTAAATAAGGATGTAATTATGTAAACACGTGAGTATACCTAATATAACCAGAGTTATATTTACATATGTTTGATTAGCATACTCAAAATTTATATATATATATATATATATATATATATATATATATATATATATATATATATATATATATATATATATATATATATATATATGCTGATTCATATGTGCCTGGACGTATTGTATTTAGAAGTATTTTATTATCATAATTGATGGATGGCCTTGTGTGTGTGTGTGTGAGAGAGAGAGAGAGAGAGAGAGAGAGAGAGAGAGAGAGAGAGAGAGAGAAGAAACGTAAGTAAGAGGTTGGTGAAGAAAAAAAGTAGACTGACAAAAAAAAAAATCCTATAAAATCAGAAAGTAGAAGGTGGAGAAAGAAAGAGAAAAGCAAGAGCTGAGTCAAGATAGATAGTAAAGCTAGAGCTGAGTCAAGATAGACAGTAAAGCTAGAGCTGAGTCAAGATAGATAGTAAAGCTAGAGCTGAGTCAAGATAGATAGTAAAGCTAGAGCTGAGTCAAGATAGATAGTAAAGCTAGAGCTGAGTCAAGATAGATAGTAAAGCTAGAGCTGAGTCAAGATAGATAGTAAAGCTAGAGCTGAGTCAAGATAGATAGTAAAGCTAGAGCTGAGTCAAGATAGATAGTAAAGCTAGAGCTGAGTCAAGATAGATAGTAAAGCTAGAGCTGAGTCAAGATAGATAGTAAAGCTAGAGTGAAGCAAGAAGGACAGACTCCACGAAGCTTTCCTCGGGTCGTGTTGTGATGTGGTCAAGATAATGTTAAGATGTTAGTCCACAAACACGGTTTACCCACTCCCTCCCACAACACTCTCGCCTCAGCCGACCTATGGCGGTGAGGCTGAGGTGAGACGAGACGAGGTTATTGCCTCCAACCCCCCCCCCCCCCCCCCCCACCCATTCCCTCCCCCCTCACCGTTGTAAACTTCTCTCACATGTTGTCACGAGCAATAAAACATCTGTTTGTTTTATCTGTTTATTATTATGTGTCTGACTTGTTAAGATTCTTCTCTCTCTTTCTCTCTCTCTCTCTCTCTCTCTCTCTCTCTCTCTCTCTCTCTCTCTCTCTCTCTCTCTCTCTCTCTCTCTCTCTCTCCCTATAGTATGTCTACGTGTTTGTTTACCGTTAGGATCATATTTCCGCTCCCAGCAGCTCCCGTTCCTATGGCTCGTTCCATCACCATTCCAGTCTCCGTTGTAAGAAGGTTCCAATTCCCGTTCCTGTGTGCAATAGCAAGGCCATTCCTGTCCTCATTCCTGCTGCCATTCCCGTCCTTGATGGAGGGACGTCTTCTGTCTCGGCCCTCACACAGGCCGGTGGACCACCATCGCATTACAGGAGGTTCAGGAAGGACCCAGCTTGGGTACAGGAGGTTCAGCACGGACCCAGCTTGGGTACAGGAGGTTCAGCACGGACCCAGCTTGGGTAAAGGAGCTTCAGGACGGACCCAGCTTGGGTACAGAGAGTTCACGACGTACCCAGCTGGGTCACAGGGGGCTCTAAACGAGATTTTTGGTGGGAGGTTGTGGCGAGAGAGAGAGAGAGAGAGAGAGAGAGAGAGAGAGAGAGAGAGAGAGAGAGAGAGAGAGAGAGAGAGAGATTCTTCTTGCCTGTTTATGAGAAATCGAAGAAGATTTTTAGAGATGTTAAACGTGTATTATAATACCTTTCCCAGAGGCCAGATCGTGTGTAGCGCACATGGGCTGGGTTAGGGTGAAGATTATCTCTCACTTTACTAGTTGGTAACTTCTATATTTCTCTTTCCTCGATGTTGCTCTTCTTCATCTTCGTCCTTGTTGGTACAACATGTCCCCTGGTAGCGCACAGTAGCTGGTCATTGTGGTCACCCTCCTCGCAGACCTTCTCTACATTATTATTTCCTAAGATTCTTCTACAGTGTGAAGGTTCCTACCTCCATACCAACCACATGTCTTACCTTGACTCTGTAACTCCAAATGTTCCTCCTCCTCCTCTCGTCTCTCATCTCCACATCCCTCACCTCCACATCCCTCACCTCCACATCCCTCACCTCCACATCCCTCACCTCCACGTCCCTCACCTCCACATCCCTCACCTCCACATCCCTCACCTCCACATCCCTCACCTCCACGTCCCTCACCTCCACGTCCCTCACCTCCACGTCCCTCACCTCCACGTCCCTCACCTCCACGTCCCTCACCTCCACGTCCCTCACCTCCACGTCCCTCACCTCCACGTCCCTCACCTCCACGTCCCTCACCTCCACGTCCCTCACCTCCACGTCCCTCACCTCCACGTCCCTCACCTCCACAGGATACTTGTCAACAAGATCATTGATCAGGTTGAACACGTAAATTCTCCTGGCAACAGGAATTGAAAAGACACTTGAGACCAAACCTTAATGATGTGATCATTGCTTGTTGCAAGACGTTGTGTTCAGCCACCACCACCGGAGGTTCAGCGTTCCTCACACGTGTTCAGCCACCACCACCGGAGGATCAGCATTCCTCACACGTGTTCAGCCACCACCACCGGAGGTTCAGCGTTCCTCACACGTGTTCAGCCACCACCACCGGAGGTTCAGCGTTCCTCACGCATGAAGTTATGTAAATTATTTACACATGATTCTGTGGACTAGTAAACATATAGAGTGGAGGAGAGTGAGCAGTGAGGTTCTCACAACCAACACCAAGTTTTGCAGGTTTGAATGTTGTTTTTTTTTTAAGTTAAAATCAAGCTTAGTTTTTTCTTCGTACTTGATCTCCTTTTCCTGCGTTAGCTTGGTAGCGCCCACAACACCCGTGCAAGCCGACCATAGTGTAAGGGGAATCGAGTCCTTCCTCAAACTACTGGGTACGACCTGGTCATGATAACACCTGCTGTTAAGATAAGGATGGGAATGATATGATAAGGATGGGAATGATATGATAAGGATGGGAATGATATGATAAGGGTGGGAATGATATGATAAGGATGGGAATGATATGATAAGGATGGGAATGATATGATAAGGATGGGAATGATATGATAAGGGTGGGAATGATATGATAAGGATGGGAATGATATGATAAGGATGGGAATGATATGATAAGGATGGGAAAAATAAGCATAAGAAAGATAGGTATAGAAATGCTGTGATGATATATATAGGAATAAGAAAGATAAAGCTTGATAATAATATATATAGGAAAAGATGATAAAGATAAATAAAGAAAAAATAAAGATGGATATACTGACTTAGAAAGTCAGGAAAAGAAAGATAACTGATGTAAAGATAAGAAAAGCAGCTGATGTAAAGATAAGAAATAATAATAAATTTAGGCTAGAAAGATAGGGATAAAATCATTAAGATAACGATGATAGAGAGACAATAGATAAGAAAAGCGCGTCTTGAGGGACTTCAGATAGTGAGGAGAAGAGGGACATGAGGAACAGATTAATCCCAGAGAGAGATTACATGACTGGTCTTCAGGAAGATTACATGATTGGTCTTCAGGAAGATTACATGACTGGTCTTCAGGAAGAAGATTACATGACTGGTCTTCAGGAAGAAGATTACATGATTGGTCTTCAGGAAGAAGATTACATGATTGGTCTTCAGGAAGAAGATTACATGATTGGTCTTCAGGAAGAAGATTACATGATTGGTCTTCAGGAAGAAGATTACATGATTGGTCTTCAGGAAGAAGATTACATGATTGGTCTTCAGGAAGAAGATTACATGATTGGTCTTCAGGAAGAAGATTACATGATTGGTCTTCAGGAAGAAGATTACATGATTGGTCTTCAGGAAGAAGATTACATGATTGGTCTTCAGGAAGAAGATTACATGACTGGTCTTCAGGAAGAAGATTACATGATTGGTCTTCAGGAAGAAGATTACATGATTGGTCTTCAGGAAGAAGATTACATGATTGGTCTTCAGGAAGAAGATTACATGACTGGTCTTCAGGAAGAAGATTACATGACTGGTCTTCAGGAAGAAGATTACATGATTGGTCTTCAGGAAGAAGATTACATGATTGGTCTTCAGGAAGAAGATTACATGATTGGTCTTCAGGAAGAAGATTACATGACTGGTCTTCAGGAAGAAGATTACATGATTGGTCTTCAGGAAGAAGATTACATGATTGGTCTTCAGGAAGAAGATTACATGATTGGTCTTCAGGAAGAAGATTACATGATTGGTCTTCAGGAAGAAGATTACATGATTGGTCTTCAGGAAGAAGATTACATGATTGGTCTTCAGGAAGAAGATTACATGACTGGTCTTCAGGAAGAAGATTACATGATTGGTCTTCAGGAAGAAGATTACATGATTGGTCTTCAGGAAGAAGATTACATGATTGGTCTTCAGGAAGAAGATTACATGACTGGTCTTCAGGAAGAAGATTACATGATTGGTCTTCAGGAAGAAGATTACATGATTGGTCTTCAGGAAGAAGATTACATGATTGGTCTTCAGGAAGAAGATTACATGATTGGTCTTCAGGAAGAAGATTACATGACTGGTCTTCAGGAAGAAGATTACATGATTGGTCTTCAGGAAGAAGATTACATGACTGGTCTTCAGGAAGAAGATTACATGATTGGTCTTCAGGAAGAAGATTACATGACTGGTCTTCAGGAAGAAGATTACATGATTGGTCTTCAGGAAGAAGATTACATGATTGGTCTTCAGGAAGAAGATTACATGATTGGTCTTCAGGAAGAAGATTACATGATTGGTCTTCAGGAAGAAGATTACATAATTTGTATTCAGGAAGAAGGTTGGGAAGTAATTAACTTCAAGACGCGTGGAATAATATAGAGGTAGATAGATTTTCTTAAACCACTTACTGCTATTCTGGCTGAAATAATCTCTCTCTCTCTCTCTCTCTCTCTCTCTCTCTCTCTCTCTCTCTCTCTCTCTCTCTCTCTCTCTCTCTCTCTCTCACACTCACACAAAATTATTGAAAATAATTCAAACGTGGGTTGGAATATCCGCAGAGTTGTGTGAAACTTGACTGGGAAATATTAGATAAAGTTTCTTTCTGTTTGAGCATAATGTAAGGTTGTTAGACAGATGGTGTGTGTGTGTGTGTGTGTGTGTGTGTGTGTGTGTGTGTGTGTGTGTGTGTGTGTAGTTATTTTGTGAATAAAACATTTCTTGTGTATTTCTCGGTGAATGATTATAATCCTGTCTCTTCATCTCTGTCACTAACATGTATTTCCTCAATTTATATTTCATAAACTTTCGTTTTTTATCCTAACACAATCTCAACTTTTCTCATACATGCTTGCATCTTCAGTATTGTCATATCATAAACTTCTAGCATGGTTTACACTTATGAATATAGTAATTGTATGGTAATATTCATTAATCAGTTTGATATAACTTATATAACATAGATATATTTCATACCAGTAATATAACGTGGAAATATTACATAAGTATAATTTCAGACTGACTTTACTTCTTCCTGAGAACTTTGCTTTCCCAGCTCCGGCCTCGTGTTGTGTCAACTTTACATTTCAGAATGTAACTTTCAGATGTTGAGGGACGATAGCGATAAATGATATGATCTTATTTATTTAATCTATGTCACTCCTTCCCTCTTGAGGTAAATCACGAGAGAGAGAGAGAGAGAGAGAGAGAGAGAGAGAGAGAGAGAGAGAGAGAGAGAGAGAGAGACGGAGGGTTTCTGCTAGATACCGGAGGTTTCACCACCTAGAAACCTTCCGTGATCACCACTCAGTCAACAGGGGTTTCTGTCGTTCGTGAAGCCCCCAGGTTTCACAGCCCCCCTCCTCACCCCCTCTCCCCCCCGGGTTATCTAGCAGGTATCAGGCCCCCCTCCCCCCCTCTCCCCCCCGGGTTATCTAGCAGGTATCAGGCCTCCCTCCCCCCCTCTCCCCCCCGGGTTATCTAGCAGGTATCAGGCCTCCCTCCCCCCCTCTCCCCCCCGGGTTATCTAGCAGGTATCAGGCCCCCCTCCACCCCCCTCTCCCCCCCGGGTTATCTAGCAGGTATCAGGCCCCCCTCCCCCCCTCTCCCCCCCGGGTTATCTAGCAGGTATCAGGCCTCCCTCCCCCCCTCTCCCCCCCGGGTTATCTAGCAGGTATCAGGCCTCCCTCCCACCTCACGATGTCTCTCAGGTAACCACCACCAGATAAGATATCAGGCGGGTTTCCGAGCCCCTGGCAACCTCTCCCTTCCACACGAAGCACACCAGGACCAGAGTTCCTATGTGAGGGAAGCCTCCGTCTGGTTGTTCCCTCCACCAGGCGATGTTCCCTCCACTCAGGACCCTTCCCAGCCATCCATCACAGGTTCCCTCCTCCACAGATTATTCTTATGGAGGAACTTGCCACGTTATTGGACGGAGGGATGACGTGAACTGATGCCTGGCTTCTCCCACACTCACTCACTATATCCTGATATTAATATATATATATATATATATATATATATATATATATATATATATATATATATATATATATATATATATATATATATATATAAACTCAAGATAATATGATATTTATTCCTCGTCAGTATGTAATTCTCGTCTATATAATATTTTGTTCATATATGAAATTCAAATAAAGTAAATATATTTGAATTTCTCTTTGCTATCATTTCTTTGTGTAGAAATATTCAGGTTATGTTCCGTGCAGCGGAGACAACCAAAATGATTGCAGTAATTGATAAATTGTTTATTGGTCAGCCAATTGGATTACCTCTAAGGGTTTAAAGAATTTTTCCCGGCCTGGTGATTGGTCCAAGTGTGTTATTAAGGCCTGTGATTGGTTTTGGTGTGCGTGAGGAAGCCCCTGTGATTGGTGCATTCACACGACACTTCAAGTCTGTATCACAAAGCGGATTGGCAATAGGATTAACCTATTCTTCTGGGATGTAAGGAAGGATTGGATAGTAGAAGAGAGCAGAGGGTACTAGAGGGAGAAGCTATGCACGGATAGTATTTATAGATGCAGGGATAGAGGAAGACGGCCGCTTAGAAGCGGCGAGGATAGAAGAGAAATTGTGGCACAGGATAGTGAAGATGGACAGATAGGATAGTGAAGATGGACAGATAGGACAGGTACGCTTGACTGGATACGGCAAAAGAAGAGGGATGATACGTCGGAGCGTCACTAGATTATGACGTGTAGGGATTGGAAATCTTTGTAAATCTCTTTGATAAGACTGGGATTGGAACCTTAGGGAGGTTTGAGGACGGTAGATTGAGAGTCCCGAAGAGGGATGGGAGATTGGGCATGAGGTTTGTAGACATTTGGGAGGGGACAGGGAATAGTCAGCTGTAGTGACAGGAGAGGAAGAGAAGCCATGTGGATAACAGGGATGGATGGAGAGAGAGAGAGAGAGAGAGAGAGAGAGAGAGAGAGAGAGAGAGAGAGAGAGAGAGAGAGAGAGAGAGAGAGAGGGAGAGAGAGAGAGTACCTGCGTATGAGAGAAAGAGAGAGGATTGCTTGCCTGGCAAACAGGTCAGCTGCCTCATTGATCGTCTCCCAATATAAAATGGGTGACAACGGGCGTGTTGAATGTCTGTACAGGAATTGCTTTCAAAAGTCTACCAGCGTGATGATAGAAATATAGAACGTGACAGAAACGAAAGTCAGCCTCCCTCCCTGTACGGGGGACAGAACGATCCTGTACGGGGGACAGAACCATCCTGTACGTGGGATGTACGTGGGACAGAACGATCCTGTACGTGGGACAGAACCATCCTGTACGTGGGACAGAAGAGACCCTCCTCGTCTACACGAACCAAGATGATCCTGCAGGGAGAAACGAGGCCACCATGTCCGTAGAACGAGATGAATCTGTACGTAAAAAGAGGAGACGTGTCCGTAGAACGAGATGAATCTGTACGTAAAAAGAGGAGACGTGTACGTAGAACCAAACTACTGTGTCCTTAAGACGAGGTGACATTGTAAAGGTCAGAGCTCCGTCCATGTGGCAGGATGACCCTGTGATTGTAACAAAACTGAACCATTAAGTTGTGAGGAAAAGGATAATGAAGAGAAAATGCAAAGTTAAAGTGAGAGTGATGGGAGAGTGAGAGTAATGGGAGAGGAGTGACAGTGGCATTAGTCAGGATAACACTTGACTCCAGACGGCGCGACCCTTCTGAAGTTGGGAAACAGAGAGAGAGAGAGAGAGAGAGAGAGAGAGAGAGAGAGAGAGAGAGAGAGAGAGAGAGAGAGAGAGAGAGAGACTTCCACCCCAGCACTGAGCCAAAAGGTCACATCCTCCCCCTCCCCATGTCACTGACCTCACTCAGGGTTTAAAGGAAACAGTTTACGGGATGTTAAGTGTCCTTCACATCCCTGAGGCTGAGAGCAAACTTCACAGATGTTTTCAACACATTTCCAAACATCATCATATTCCTCAGTTGTATACATAGGTTGTTTATCTTGTCATGTTTCGTTTCCTAAAGATTTCTGATTTAGTCTTAAAGTTACGATTTTGAGGGGAACTTAACCCCCCTTCCCCTCCCCCCTCCCCCTCCCCCCTCCCCCTCCCCCTCACCCCTACCCCTCACCCCTACCCCTCACCCCTCCCCCTCACCCCTACCCCTCACCCCTACATTCCAAACAAACATTAAATTCAATATTTTGTTTACAACAAATGTTTTCTCCCTTATCCCAGGTGCGTAAACAGTGATACTTTCTGTCTGGCAGAAAATAAAAAGGAGTGTGTTTACATGTGTTCCCGTTCTTGTTTGTCTTAGATTTCGTCTGTTTCTTCGAAGATTTTGCATTCACCTGCATGCAGGCAGACCTGGTGGGGGGGGGGGGGGGGCACGATGCAGGCAACATATGCGTACATGTGGCAGAGAGAGAGAGAGAGAGAGAGAGAGCAAAGTAATCACCCACATACTCACTCTCCAATCATCTGTTAACTACGGTTGCCATTTAAATGCCTCCAAACAATGGAAACGATCCTTGGGAAAAACACTATGCTAATATATGCAAATTAACACGCACTATGCTATCCTTCCGGTAGCATCCAATTTAAATATTCACACGTACAGAATTAATACAATTCCCCCATTTTTGTAGGTAATAGAATATAATTATAATTATTTCTTTATGGAGGTGGGAAAAGCCTCTCAAATAAATGTTTGGAGGCGCAAACAATATATAGAATAAAACTATGTTCATTGAGTGAATGTATTCGTAATTAAATATATTCCTTTTTGACCAAGTAATCTTTATATCAGTGTGTTCTGTCTTTATGTTTAAATCACACTGAACGTTTTCATCATATATATATAATAATTACAACAGTTCGTGCAGTGATGGTCATCATTGATATAGATGTTTATAGATGATTGCTATAACGATTATATTGATTAATATGATCATCTTTTTATCCCCGCTGTTGACATTCCATTAGAAGATGTTATATTAATGTAATCTAATGTAACACTCGTTATTTGAGTCGTATTACTAAGAGACATATACACATGTGTTTGGACAGGAAATAATCATGACAGAATCATTTCTGAGACACATTATTTAATGGGATTTCTCCACCTGGTCGTACTCAAGGGTCGTACCTGCTTGCTTCCAGGATGCTACAGGTCGTACTCAAGGGTCGTACCTGCTTGCTTCCAGGATGCTACAGGTCGTACTCAAGGGTCGTACCTGCTTGCTTCCAGGATGCTACAGGTCGTACTCAAGGGTCGTACCTGCTTGCTCAGGGGTTTAGAGGGAAGCTAATCTCCTGGTCTTCAGAAAGCCAGTCTGGCGAAGTTCATCTCGCACTGGCCAACATGATTGTGGTATGTTGAGGACATGAGTTCGAATCTCACTACTACTGTCATTCGCTGCTGAAGCCACTCTGGCCATACACAGTTATATTTAACTGTATTCTGTATTCCCAGCGATGTATTCACTGGAATACATCTTCAGAGCTGATCTGTTTTAAATGGTTTGTTATGTATAGATGATGTGTCTATGTTGTTACATACTCTCTCTCTCTCTCTCTCTCTCTCTCTCTCTCTCTCTCTCTCTCTCTCTCTCTCTCTCTCTCTCTCTCTCTCTCTCTCTCTCTCTCTCTCTCTCCTCTCACGCAAATTGAAGCCCAGGCTATGGCGATCGGTTGGTTGGCCTTCCATTTAAGAATTAATACACGTGGATGAACTTTGTTGCTATTCTCTCACAATAACAGGACAGCAATTTTGATGTAGATGGTCAACGCCCCTGGGCAATATACACGAGAAAACTATATCACATATCGTGAGGTATAGTCAGTTATCAACAAAAC
>NC_092237.1:2747373-2762373 GCF_036320965.1 Panulirus ornatus
ACCTACCATCATCTTGCTACCCCCAACCCCACTGCCAGGGACCACACCCACCCACCCACACACGGGGTGGGGAAGAGGTCGTCCTCACGAGTGTAAACATTGCAAGTGTGCGACAGGGAAGTGGGCCCGGATGACGCCTCTCGCACACCCTCAGTGCGAGAGCAATTACATCAGTGTACTGTCCACTCCACCTCTTCTGTTCCTCTCGTCTGAGTTCCTGTCCTGCGACGACCCTCTTCCGTCTGTACCTTCAGCCAACCCTTCCCATCTTATTATCCCTTCCATCAGTGAATGATCTTCGTCTTTCATGTCCCTCATATTCAGTCCCATATCTTTACATCCTCATAATCTTCCCCTCCCATTCATAACACCCCTTCACACACACACACACACCCACCTCCTCCCTCTCCCATCCTAATGGTTCCTCTCGCCTCCTCTCTCCCATCAGTCCTCTGCGCTCCTACTTGGGGCCGTCAAATACATTCACCACTTACCACCTTTCTCACAGCAGACGTAAATTTTCTTTTCAAACTTTACAAAAGATTCTGGGAGGTCCAGGATTGAGTTTACAGGGGTCAGCTAAGGTAGAGGTCAGCATGGGTAGGGAGTGCGAGGGAGAGGTCAGCATGGGCAGGGAGTGCGGGGGAGAGGTCAGCATGGGCAGGGAGTGCGAGGGAGAGGTCAGCATGGGCAGGGAGTGCGAGGGAGAGGGAGGAGAGGGACTGGGCGGTTAGCTAGGGGAAAAGGTGAGAGGGAGTTGGAGGGAGGCTTGAAGATGCCTAGAAGGAGGGGTTAATACATGATCTAGGAAAGGAGGGGAGCATTAGAGGGTTGTGGGGGTGCTAAGGGGTGAACACAGGAAGGGAAGTAGACAGCGAAATGAAGCTGTGAACACACACACACACACACACACACACACGTGTGTGTGTTAGTTACATAGCGACAGAGACGCCACCTTGGGCCAGGGTGGAACTTCGTCAGTGGACGGGCGGGAGTGTACTGTGGTCCAAGACCTTCTCACTGAAGAGGGTCGTCCTAACCCAGTTACCGATTGTAGCGCAGCAGCTGCTGCAGGAGGTCCATGATAGGGGGCCAAGGGTTATGTTATCAAATGCATTGTATATGAACGGCTACACAGAGTAGATGGATAGACTGTCATAGTAGATGGATAGACTGTCAGGATAGATAGGTAGACTGTCATAGTAGATGAATAGACTGTCAGGGTAGACGGGTAGAGGGATGTATTTATATACTTTTGATCTCATTAGCATATGTTTGTGTAGTTATATGTAAGTTTGTGTTCGTATTTCCTTTTATATCTCTATATCCCAGCTTGTTTATCTTGTGTGCCACAGTTTACTGATCACCAGACTGTGCGCTAAATGCTTGTGATAATGTTTGTGTTGCGGAGAGAGACCTGCACACTCGTGTTGTCCCGTCTCTTGGTCTTGTATATATGCATCATGGCTTCACTCCTATGTATTTACACACTCACACACACACACACACACACACACACACACACACACACACACACACACACACACACACACACACCAGCCTAAGCCACATACCTATATATCGACCTGCCCCAAGGGAAGGATGAACGCTTGGGTTGGATGTGGCCTGACTCCCATGCCCAGTATTCGAACCCTTGTGGATCTGTGGTGCCTCATAGTCACTAGTAACACTGACCACTGCACCACGGAGGCTGTACATGTCTCCCCAGATGTTATGTGTTATGATGAAGAACACGAAATATCAAATGTTCAGGTGATATTTTCCCAAGTGGACCTTGTTATATGTGAAGAATATGTATCAAGAACATATATGAAGAACATATATGCAGATGATCCGGTAGAAACATCTTGACGTTGATGACTCTTTCGCTGCACATGATGGCGATGACGTAGTGGTTCGTCCTAGGAACAAAAATTAGCTTAACTAATTATGATTTTTCTTATATACTTGCTAATGGTATAATTAGTAAATTGTCAGACTAATTATTGCAAGCGACAGAATAATGACGTATATGTGTGTGTGTGTGTGTGTGTGTGTGTGTGTGTGTAGATTACCTTGCTACCAGACGGAGACATAAGCTTAATGCCAATTAGTATGTGTACAAGAAAGCCCTTTAATTCCCCGCAGGTAGTGGCTGGCATCTTGAGTCAACTGCTCGACCCGCTGCTGCGCCAGGGTCACGAACCCGTGTTCTCAAGGCACTTCAAGCGCCTCAGATACACGAGAGCCGAGGTCGAGTTTGGCTCAGAGATGTGAGCGAGGACGTCATGCTTGAGGGGTCCCCCCCCTCCAGCCTTGCTCCCCCTGCTCTCTCTCTCTCTCTCTCTCTCTCTCTCTCTCTCTCTCTCTCTCTCTCTCTCTCTCTCTCTCTCTCTCTCTCTCTCTCTCTCGTTCTCCGTTTCATTAAGGACTCGGGCTTGCTGTGTCACTGCCTCTGGTTCGGTGTTCAGTTTTCTGTGTTGAACTGTTTCGTTGGGTTGACTCCAGTGCTTCAGTGGTCCGTCTCGGTGGTTCGTTAGGTTGGTTTCGTGCTTCTCATGGGGTCAGGTCCAGGGCCTAGGGATCGTACCGAAGAGTAGTGCATTCGTGCATCAGGAATGTATTGTCGTGCTTAAGGGTCGTACCGTCGTGCTCAAGGGTCGTACCGTCGTGCTCAAGGGTCGCACCGTCGTGCTCAAGGGTCGTACCGTCGTGCTCAAGGGTCGTACCGTCGTGCTCAAGGGTCGTACCGTAGTGCTCAAGGGTCGTACCGTAGTGCTCAAGGGTCGTACCGTCGTGCTCAAGGGTCGCACCGTCGTGCTCAAGGGTCGTACCGTCGTGCTCAAGGGTCGCACCGTCGTGCTCAAGGGTCGTACCGTCGTGCTTAAGGGTCGTACCGTCGTGCTCAAGGGTCGTACCGTCGTGCTCAAGGGTCGTACCGTCGTGCTCAAGGGTCGCACCGTCGTGCTCAAGGGTCGTACCGTCGTGCTCAAGGGTCGCACCGTCGTGCTCAAGGGTCGTACCGTCGTGCTCAAGGGTCGCACCGTCGTGCTCAAGGGTCGTACCGTCGTGCTCAAGGGTCGTACCGTAGTGCTCAAGGGTCGTACCGTAGTGCTCGAGGGTTGTACCGTCATGCTCAAGGGTCGTACCGTCGTGCTCAAGGGTCGTACCGTAGTGCTCAAGGGTCGTACCGTAGTGCTCGAGGGTTGTAACGTCGTGCTCAAGGGTCGCACCGTCGTGCTCAAGGGTCGTACCGTCGTGCTCAAGGGTCGTACCGTAGTGCTCGAGGGTTGTACCGTCGTGCTCGAAGAACTCAGAGATAATGACCAATATCTATGATCATGTATACACACGTCATATACACTAGTCATTAGATTATAGATCAGGTATACATATATACAGCTGTCGTAACATTATTAATCAGTTTTGAATATATCGTATATATATATATATATATATATATATATATATATATATATATATATATATATATATATATATATATATATATATATATTGCCCTTGCCCTTTGGACGATAGTTTACTTAGATAGATTGTCTGTGTACGTCTATGATGGCGTGAACTATCAAGTTGTTCGTGATAAATATGTACACTAACCAGCTCGTTTCATTGTTCTGATGTGGACGCCGAGGATAACTACAGATGTTGAAATGAAAAGCATAGAATTACGTAGAAGAATTAGAGGTTAATAACTCCAGCTTTGATTATATTGTGGCAAGTTTAAAGCAGATTTTTACGTGTGTTTAATACTGGGAATTTTTTTGTGTCTAAAAATTGGTGAAAATATTGAATAGATATTATTCACCAAATTATTTTAAATAATTGGAGGTTTCAAATTTATTTCATAGTGTGAGTATAGATGAAAAATAATCTGGGAATTATTCTATCAAAGCGTTTGCACACACTATACGTTTATCACAGTGTTCACAATGTATGTTCATCACAGTGTTCACAATGTATGTTCATCACAGTGTTCACAATGTATGTTCATAGATCATACTACACTAAAAGGTGAACGAAATTTTAATGTTTAATATCAATATGATATTTGATAATTGTATGTAACATAATACTGATGTGTTTTCCTCGGGAGTTTTATAACATAAGATTCTGTTCTCTCTCTCTCTCTCTCTCTCTCTCTCTCTCTCTCTCTCTCTCTCTGAAAACCTGACATATGTATTACTAGTGAATCGATAACAAGTAACTGTTATCTGACAAACCAGAACCAACCTGTGCACCAATAGATAGAATTATCTACCAGTTTACCATCAACAGATATCAGAATAGATAGATAAGATGGATTTTATTATCCAGATAATTTCTTCAGAAGGTTCACACCGTCCAGGCTTCGCTGCCTCGTCCTGGATGTGTATGGGGCTCCTCATTTCCAGACCTTCTGGAAAAAGGGAAAGTTTTGCTCCAGTTGATATCTTGGTGGGTTTTGAGAACTGTGGCTGGGGAGATGAGTGTGGAGCCACGACCCTTCCATAGTGCCTCCTGCAGGTCACCAGGAGGAGGAGGATTACCAACACCTGCTGGAGGAAGGTTGGGTTATGAGAACCTCCGTCCATAACACAACGATGTTCTTCTGTTCTGTGGAGGGACCTGGGATGGAACATTCATCGGTTAGCTCTTTAATCCATCACTGGATTCCCTGCTAACTCACTGTGTCTCTTGTTCTTGATCCATTATATATCCTCAATTTGTTTATATATATATATATATATATATATATATATATATATATATATATATATATATATATATATATATATATATATATATATATATATGTATATATATATATACACGCACGTTTCTATCGTACTTCCATGTTCACAGGACATCTGTTCATTCTCAGCTGCTCGACTAAGATGCAGTAGAGTCGCTTTTCTTAACATGTTCTGAGCGTCTTAACTCTTCAGTCCTTTGTTGCCCGGAAGCAGGAGGCGTTCCTGTAATGCGTAAACTATGAACAATTTGCCCGTAAACCAAAATACAGAGGCAGGAAGGAAGTGCTATCCCCGTCTGTGATTGTAAATTGTTAATTACATGTCTGTTAATGAAGTAAGTTCCAAATATATCTCGAGCCGAGTATTTTAATCTCATCAAAGGACAGCATAATTAAACATCGGCACTTCATTGCCTAAGTCAGGAAAGCGTAGAAAAAGTCAGCTTCAGCTGAAATAACTGCTGCACTTCCAGCTTGCAAGCTTGTGGACTAATCTCCTTAGAGCGGGAGGCAAGCAGCTTACCTGCCTGTTTATTGTGAAAGCAAACAGCAAATCGAGGATTATTTCAGAGAAAATAAATATGTTTTTTCCCCACCATATGCTTGGCCAGATAACGAATTTATTGCTCCAGGTATTTACTGTGTCCTGCACAGGTCGGCCACGCCACACGTCCTGCACAGGTCGGCCACGCCACACGTCCTGCACAGGTCGGCCACGCCACACGTCCTGCACAGGTCGGCCACGCCACACGTCCTGCACAGGTCGGCCACGCCACACGTCCTGCACAGGTCGGCCACGCCACACGTCTTGAGCTGCAAGATGTAGAACGAAGAACAAGAGTTGTAGGATAATAACGTTCACTCACGAGGAATGAACAAGAAGTGGAGGAATCAAGTGTGATGACTGTGGACGAGGATGTTGGGGGGGGGGGGGGGGTTAAGTGTGTCAGGATGTGAGGAAGTTTTCAGGAAAGACTGAAGGAATGGCTCAAAGATCGCCTTTCAAACCCTAAAGGATCATTACACGAACGGGGATACACAAACAACACTCCAGTCTATAAATATATAACTGGCCAAAACGATATTCAATACAATACTCGTTTCACATATGTTTCTTTTGTTGGTGTTCAACACAACATAAAGGCGAGTTTCCCAGATAACTTATCTCAAGTTATTTGTCTGAACGTGTCCAAAAGTCGGCACAAATCGCTCCTTAATCCAGATGGAGCCGCCACCTCCACCACCTCCACCACCTCCACCACCACCTCCACCACCACCTCCACCACCATCACCACCTCCACCTCCACCACCACCACCACCACCTCCACCACCACCACCACCACCACCACCACCACCTCCACCACCTCCACCACCTCCACCACCACCTCCTCCACCTCCACCACCATCACCACCTCCACCACCTCCACCACCTCCACCTCCTCGTCGTCAACAGAGATTAATTTTCGTTTTGTTTTCGTTCTGGGTTGAAGGTAATGACCTTGGCTAATGATAATGGGTCATTATATATCTCGTAGACTGTACATAACGTAGCCAAGACGTGAGTTTATCATGTGTTCACAGCCCAGGAAGGATTGGTTTAGCATGGCGTCTCCTTAAACCTAGATAAACCTGGATAGCAACCCTGTTATCAGTTATCCCTCTTCTTTATCATCTTGTTACACGAGCGTTATCTTGTTACTGATCTTCGTAACACCCTGAGATGACGTCACATGCGTCACATATCTACGTGTGTGAGACTATGTATGGACGCCGTGACGACACAGTTGCCTTCATCTGTTGCCCCTGTTACCTGCGTCTGTGTATGATGACCTGACCTTTAAGATGACCCTTAAGGGCCAGACCATTTGACCTAAAGTCTGAACCATCGTGTTGAAGGGTCGTACCGTCGTGGTCAAGGGTCGTACCGTCGTGCTCAAGGGTCGTACCGTCGTGCTCAAGGGTCGTACCGTCGTGTTAAAGGGTCGTACCGTCGTGCTCAAGGGTCGTACCGTCGTGATCAAGGGTCGTACCGTCGTGCTCAAGGGTCGTACCGTCGTGATCAAGGGTCGTACCGTCGTGATCAAGGGTCGTACCGTCGTGCTCAAGGGTCGTACCGTCGTGCTCAAGGGTCGTACCGTCGTGGTCAAGGGTCGCACCGTCATGGTCAAGGGTCGTACCGTCGTGGTCAAGGGTCGTACCGTCGTGATCAAGGGTCGTACCGTCGTGATCAAGGGTCGTACCGTCGTGCTCAAGGGTCGTACCGTCGTACTTCACTTGTCATTATGCAGTAATTAGTTTACTGTAAATAGTGTCAGTGTGGCTTGATTATAGATAGATTACCTGATCATAAGTAGATGACCCTGATCATAAGTAGATGACCCTGATCATAAGTAGATGACCCTGATCATAAGTAGATGACCCTGATCATAAGTAGATTACTCTTATTATAAGTAGATTTTCTCGTATAAAAAAGCTACTTTGATTATTAGTAGATTACTCCTTGATTATATGACCTATTTCGAGTATAATTGGATTACCTTGATTATAATATCGTAACTTTGATCATAAGTAGATTCCTTTATTGTAAATAAGTTACGTTAATCATCAGCAAATTACTTTAACCAATCCTCAGTGGAAAGTTGGTTTACATTGTTAAATGTATCACTAAAAACTCCCAGTTGACCTTTGACCTATAGATTCCCCTCCCCCCCCCTTACACTCCCTCGCAACCAACCACTCCCCCTCCCTCCCTCCCTCCCTCCCTCCCTCCCTCCCTCCCTCCCCCTACTATTACCTGCGAGCGTGTCCAGAGCTCTCTCTCTCTCTCTCTCTCTCTCTCTCTCTCTCTCTCTCTCTCTCTCTCTCTCTCTCTCTCTCTCTCTCTCTCTCTCTCTCTCTCTCTCTCCCACCACACGTACCAGCTGGGTGGATGGGTTGGGGGGGGGGGGGTTGTAGAGGGCACACTGGGGAGATGGTGACAGGGGGGGGAGGACAGGTGGTTCACTGTGAGCTGTCATGATGGTCCACCAGCTGACGCTCTCCTTCCCAGCTGCCTGGGGTCGTGGTCGTTCACGACTGAGGGGTCGTATGTGTGGGGTCGTTACCTCTTGATCACCCCGGGTCATCACATGAGGGACGACCTCCCTGGGCCACTGGTGCGTACAGGAGGTGTACAGGTGAGGACCTCGCTGTGGACGAGGTCAAAGATAAGATGATGTTCGCAGATGTACTTACCCGTGTTAAGGGTCATCTTTCCGCGACAAGTGCAGGAACTGAACGGAAGGGGGAAGATAGTGCCATTCCATGGGAGGGAGGAGAAGATAATGTTATTCCCACAGCACAAGGCAGAGAGAGAGAGAGAGAGAGAGAGAGAGAGAGAGAGAGAGAGAGAGAGAGAGAGAGAGAGAGAGAGAGAGGTGGGATTCACGCTGGTAACCCAATGCTTCTCGCCCCTTTAAACACAGAGCGGGTCATAGTCATGGCTCAACCCCCAACCCCGACTACCCCTCCCTCCCCTCCCTCCCTCCCTCCCTCCCTCTCATTCTCCCTCCCTCCCTCCCCCCTCCCTCCCTCCCTCCCTCTCACTCTCCCTTTTTGCTCTTTAGTAAGAGCTTCCACTCTCTCTCCCCACCTTCGGGGGGTTGCGTTTGTGGGTGGGGAGTCTTTCCTCATGGCCTCTCTCTCTCTCTCTCTCTCTCTCTCTCTCTCTCTCTCTCTCTCTCTCTCTCTCTCTCTCTCTCTCTCTCTCTCACACACACACACACACACACACATTCTCATGCTCGCTCTATCTTGCTCAAGAAAATCGGACCGCCTTACACCGCATTTATGTTCTGGGACCGTCGGACCGTCATGCTTGAGGGTCGTACCGTCGTGCTCAAGGGTCGTACCGTCGTGCTCAAGGGTCGTACCGTCGTGCTCGAGGGTCGTACCGTTGTGTTCAGGGATCGTACCGTTGTCTTGGGAGGTTAAGAACGACTTACATGTCAGTCGTACAGTAGATCTGACCTGGTGCCATGGTGAAGGGAGCCAGCCAGACCCAGGGTAATTCAGTCATTAACTTCAATGATCATGAAGTTCTGCATCGTAGATATGGAAAGAATCCTGGAATTTGCATATTTCATTCAGTTTCTAGTTTCAAAAAAAAAAAAAAAAATTTGAAAGGAAAAGGGAAAGAATAGATGAAAAGATAAAGATATCTGACAGATAGTTGTAAATCAATTCAGGTCAAACCGTTTCAGGTTAGGTCGACCCCCAGTCATGAATGTGTCGTGTGTAGGTACTGTCACAGTCGAACACAGCAGACATGGTCGGTAATCTCCCCTACTGATACTCCGATTAAGCGCTATGCTTACACACTAAAGTCTACGGAATAAGGACTTATCCCCCAGGTGTTGAAGGCCTTATCTCAGGTCACAAGTTACAGGTGAAATTAATTGCTCGGTCGCTATCAAGATCCCGGAATTCTAATTAATAGCGTGACCAGGGCTCGTATAATTGTCTCCTGCTTTATCTTCCAACTTCAGAACAGCGGAAGTGATGTAGTAGTTAGGTGTGTGTGTGTGTGTGTGTGTGTGTGTGTGTGTGTGTGTGTGTGTGTTGAAGAAATAGCGAGAACCGCGAAGATTCTGTTCATTTCGGTTTAGGTAGTCCATACCTTCTCATGAACAAAGATATCTGCATGAACAAAATTCCATTTATGTTACAACAGATAAGAGAGAAAGTTATCGTAGCTAAACTTTTCGTGACTACATTCCCAGTTATGTTAGTAAAAGAGAAAGATATCTGAGTTGAACATTTAGTGAATATTTTCCCAGTTAGAACAAAAGAACATCTGATGCTGAGGAAAGCTATGTTTGGTTCTTGTTAACTTGTCTGTTGCTCCTGACGTCGGTGAAGAAGTCGGCCTTAGAGGAACACGATCGCCGACCCCGCTGGGAGGTTCATGCGAGGAGCTTATGTGTTATCTTGCCACTAAGGAAGGCACAAGGCTGACAGGTAAGACGTCCGACTCTCTATCAGTCTGCCTTTCTGTCTATCGAACTGTCTATCTATCGCTGGGTCTAGATCAGCAGGCACTGTGGTGGCTATAAAAGAACTTGAGAATGTATTTACCAGCTACATCTTACATCTCTGTTGCTGGAAGTTGAGGGCTGAACAAAGACTTGATATTTCAAGACACAGGAGATCGGTGTTGTAAATTTGTGCTCCCGCCGAAACGCTGCATCCATGATAGACAACTGGTTACGCAATAAAGACTATAATTCCAAGACTTTATAAAGGGTTATAGCACTGTCATCGTCCACCACGTCGCCCTATCCTCCGACAGCAGGTTTGAGGGGCGTCCATGTATTGTGCCGCGCGGGATCACAATACACGAGTGGTTGCCAGATGAAGCGAACAACCCTTGTTGTGTCGTGAGCCCACAACACTGGGGTTGTCACAAGGCCAGGCGTCTGTGGAGTGGCCTTAGGAGGAAGGATCCTCACGTCGCTGTTGTGGTCAAGCCTAGCGGGTCTCCAAGATGAGACCTGACCTTCCCGGTCGCAGAGTCTTGGTGGTCGAGAGTTTGTTGACAGTTTCAGCAACTGAGTCCGAGAGAGAGAGAGAGAGAGAGAGAGAGAGAGAGAGAGAGAGAGAGAGAGAGAGAGAGAGAGAGAGAGAGAGAAGGGGGGAGAGCAATGATGCTGAGGATGGAGGAAAACTTTTTTTTTAATTTGTTTTTCCGGTAGGACCTCCGTCCGTAATGGCTGTGTGCCAAATGCATTTGACTTGTTGGAGGCAGCGATGGGAAAAGAAATAAAGGATACTGCGGTATGCAGTTGAGTCGTGAGAGCCTGCACTGGAAAAAGAAAGGAAGCCTGATGTATGCAGTTGACTCATGAGAGGCTTCACTGGAAAAAAGAAAGGGATTCTGAAGTATGCAGTTGACTTGGAGGCTGCGCTGGGAAAAGAAAGGAGTCAGAAGTAAGCAGTTGATTCGTGGGAGACTGCACTGGGAAAATAAAGTCATTGAGGTCCTTCATTAGATGTTTTAAGATGTAAATATTTTAGTTTTCCTTCTTTATGAAAGGTAAGTCTGTTATCTGTTATTTCCTCTTCCTTGCAATCCCATTACCTCTTGGTGTCTCTTACCACATGTTTTCTTTTACTCGTTTTTCCCTGTTACTTGCCGTTTTCTGTTACGTGTTATACCTGTGGTTCTCTACGATCAGGGATTGTCACTGGACGAGATCAGACGACTGTCTTCTGTCTTCCATGTGGTGTTCAGACTCGCCTGACCGCCCGAGAGACCCATATGAGGAGACATTCTTATTGTTGTGGGGGCTAAAGAGACGCCATGGGGGAGGGGAGGAGAGGGCATGTGGGAAGGGAGAGGAAAGGAAAAGGGAGAGGGAGAAAAAAGGAAAGATTTAGAGGAGAGAGATAGAGTGAGATGGATTGATAGAAAGGCAGTGAGACATAGAGAGGGTGAAAAGAGAGAGGGAAAGAGAGGCTGGAAAAGAGAGACAAAGGGAGACACACACACACCCACACACACACACACACACACACACACACACACACACACACACACACACACAGCGAACAACCACCATTAGGTTTACGATGGTAATAGAAAGAAACAGAAATAACGTTACCAAGCGAAGCAACAATTGTTTACCCTTAAAAACACGACTAGGAAAACCATACCAGTAAAATACGACAGAACAAAATCCCTGAGCCAGACCTATCCCGACGTTTTCCTAACTAAGTGGCCAACAACATTTTGTCCTGAGTAAATATGACAAGTTTCCCAGAGGGGACGAAAAGAAAAAGGGTTGAGGGGACCTTTGGAGGACGACTGTGTGACATGCTCCGCGCCACGTTATGACGCGCCGTCCACACTTCACTGATTGTCTTTTTCCGACAGTATGATCGAGAGCAGCGCCACTCTCAATTGTGTTTTGATTTGCTGTTGAACACAGAGGTGTGTGTGTGTCTGGTGCGTCCAGTGGGCGTATGTTGCCTCGCATCGCTGGTTGGAAGTTTGTGAGGATTCGAACCAGTGGGGAAAAAAATATCATCTTTCAAATTTCCCTGGCATGACCCCAGGCACCTGGGGATCCACGACCCCTCAACGTTGTTTGAACTCCATGCGCATGAAGGTGTAACCCTTGAGCACAAGGCACGACCTTTGAGCGCCACGTTACGGCCTTTGAGTACAATGGTATGCGTTTTGATTTAGCCCTTAGAGTGGTCAAGGGTCGTACCGTCGTGCTCAAGGGCCGTACCGTCGTGCTCAAGGGTCGTACCGTCGTGCTCAAGTTGGGGTTAAAACACAGCGAGTCTGCAAGAAGAGAAATCTCAGGCGTGGTCACATGTTTTACGTAACTCAGTGTGGGACGGTCTTAAAGGGAATGAGTCTTGGAAGTATGGGGGAAGATGGCTGAAAGTGAACATGTGTGATGAAGGAGGAGAGAAAGGAAGCTAAGTAAACGTGTGAATACATGCAAGTAAGGAAGAGAGAGGAGTGAAGGAGAGGAAGGGAAAAAAAAAGAAGGTTACCAAAGGTGGATTAAAAGAGTTAGACGAAAGTAAAGAAAATATTGATAATATTAGATAAGAAAATGGTGCTTGGAGAGAAGAGGTGAGGGAACAGGACAAAGAATGTGGCAGTAGAGGAGGTAAGGGTTATTTTCTGCACCTCACGAACCTCCATCAAACATAAGGAAAACATTCGTCTCATTCCATTCTTATCTAACAACATCAACAAGGGTAGGCAGCCTCACACAGCTTGCTTTACTGCCACAGTCTGTGGTGCAGTTCCTTATCTGCAAACTATTTCCCGTGGAGTGTGGAGGCCGCAGCTGCGAGATAACATGAAAAACGTAAAATAATATACAAACGAAAAATACAATTTGAGCATCAGGCAGCGAAGTAAACGTATATTGAATTGTTTGAGAGAATTGAATATATTCTTTTTTCAGGGGCAATCATTGCTATGTGCACCAGTCCTTATATATATATATATATATATATATATATATATATATATATATATATATATATATATATATATATATATATATGTGTGTGTGTGTGTGTGTGTGTGTGTGTGTGTGTGATTGAAGAGAACGCTTCTAAAAGGATGATAGACCAGAGGAGATTAATTAATCTAGTAAAGTTGAAAGTTATTATCACGTAAAATTCTTGACAACTGCCCACGAACCAACAACGCTGCAAACTCTGATATTCAACCTTCCTGGTGTGGAAAAATGTGTTATTAACCCTCCAGCACGGCGGTACGACCCTCCAGCACGACGGTACGACCCTCCAGCACGACGGTACGACCCTCCACGACGGACCCTCCAGCACGACGGTACGACCCTCCAGCACGACGGTACGAACCTTGGGTATGATAGGCCTTATACATGATCCCTAAGGGGTCAGTTCAAAGGTCACCTCAGCATAACCAAAGGTCGTACCGTCGTGCTCAAGGGTCGTACCGTCGTGCTCAAGGGTCGTACCGTCGTGCTCAAGGGTCGTACCATCGTGCTCAAGGGTCGTACCGTCGTGCTCAAGGTTCGTACCGTCGTGCTCAAGGGTCGTACCGTCGTAGCTCAAGGTTCGTACCGTCGTGCTCAAGGGGTTGAGGTCACTGAAGGTGAGAGGTGTGGGTGACCTGACCTGTGTCTAGTCGATAAATATTTTATTTTTTTTTACTGAGGTCAAGACAAAATTCATTAATGAATATTGCTTTTGTAGTGAGAAATAACTTTAATTAATTCTGAACCAAACCTTCACTATTTCACGAAATTATAAACTGTAATTTGTGGGCCAGGATGACTTTTGTTTTTATTTCAAAATTGCAAAGAGAATATCGTAATTTACGTTCGTAAATGATACTGTAAATCTATAATGAACAACCAGTTTTATTACAGATAAATGATAATATCTGTTATAAATTTACTCGCACATTAATTTTTTCTTACAATTTTTTCTATGATTTTTAATGATGAATTCTAGAATTGATTAGGTAGCAGGAATTATTATGATATCCAATCCTGACCCAATCAGATACAGCTACATGTTACCCAATTCTATATTGGCAAATCTTACATAATCATAACTGAATCCCATAACGAGACACGCCACCCAATCCCGACCGAATCCCTCCTGTGATCATGTGATTGGGGTAAGATTGGCATACGACCATCGAAAATCTTGAAGCTCATGGTACCTCTCATCCAATCGTGGAACCCAAGATATTCCGTAATCATCTTTCTAATCCCTAATCTTCATAGTTCTAATCCCTTATCTTCATAGTTCTAATCCCTAATCTTCATAGTTCTAATCCCTAATCTTCATAGTTCTAATCCCACGATTAAATTCTTCAGCGACACTCGCGAGATCTCTGTCATTGGCGGCAGCGCCAGAAATCGTAAGACTGTAATTAAGGTGACTTGAAGAATGCAACTTGGTTGTTTTCATTTTTTTTCTCTTCATTGATGATAACTGACACATAAATTATATATATATATATATATATATATATATATATATATATATATATATATATATATATATATATATATATATATATATATATATATATGAAAAGTAAGAAAAAGAAGAAAGTTCCATTATTTAAAGTATCTTATCTACATTGTTACGATTTCCGGCGATACCAGATAATAATGATGATAATAATAATAATAATAATGATAATGATAATAATAATGATAATGATAATAATGATAATGATAATAATGATGATGATCTATGTTGTTTTCAATTTGACTGGTATAATGATAATCATAATCAATTTGATAAATGACATTTCTTGGCCACAATTACACTTGTAATTATCACAGAAGATGCGATTTAGATGGAAGAACTTTAGTTAATCAATAACTGAATTATCAGTTAATGAACACCGTGCCCGAAAGAGTAACACGAAAAAAATGATAGAAATAAATCCCTGGCGAAAATATATTGACCTTCGTTTCTGAAGCAATTAAAATAAACGTAGCAATATGACATGCCTTCAGATAGCTTTGATCTCGATGATATTTGCCTGTGATCAAATAACAGACATTCCTTTAGGCTTCCACTCGAAGGATCAAAGGGTAGAGGATGGCAGGAGGCTCCCGGTAGCCGTGGCCAGGTATCCTACTGCTCCTGTAGAAGGATTCCTCCTTGATGGCCAGGATGCAGAGGGATACAAGTGCAAGATGACAGACAGCTGACCGTCATGGCGTCAT
>NC_092237.1:2764873-2779873 GCF_036320965.1 Panulirus ornatus
CCTTGAGCACGACGGTACGACCTTTGAGCACGACGGCACGACCCTTGAGCACGACGGTACGACCTTTCCGTGTGAATATATGATCTTTAACCAAACACTTAAGGATTAGAACACACACACACACACACACACACACACACACACACACACACACACACACACATACACACACACACACACACATACACACACACACACACACACACACACACAGTCATGTCATGTTGTCATGTGATGGGTGATACATGGAGTCCGCAACACTTTACTCCTTTATGAAACTCAACTTGACAAATTTGTGTTGAAGTCAAATATTAAAAATTTCTTATCAACATTTTGGAAAGACTAATTGAACTCTCTCTCTCTCTCTCTCTCTCTCTCTCTCTCTCTCTCTCTCTCTCTCTCTCTCTCTCTCTCTCTCTCTCTCTCTCTCTCTCTCTCACCACAGTGTGTGTGTGTGTGTGTGTGTGTGTGTGTGTATGATGCCAGTGTACACATACTGAATCAGCTGTTCTACTGTTAAATCAGCTGTTCCAGTGGAACCGGTTTATATACTGCTGAACCACCTGTTCAAGTACAATCAACTGTTTTAGTAATTAAGTAGCTGTATAGTGGGACCAGCTGTTCAAGTAGAACCAACTGTTTTTCATACACCAGCTGTTGTAGTAAATCCAGCTGTTGCCCAGGAACCACCTGTGTTCGTGAAGCAGCTTTTTACGTATACTCTGAGAGAGAGAGAGAGAAAGAGAGAGAGAGAGAGAGAGAGAGAGAGAGAGAGAGAGAGAGAGAGAGAGAGAGAGAGAGAGAGAGAATCCGTACATCAGGGTTACAGTGCAGAGATTCCTGGTTTGCTACAAGAGAGAGACTTTATATCAAGGTTATATTTCCAGAGCTTTAGACGATTTCTAGGAGAGAGAAATTCTACGTCAGGGTTACATTCCAGTGGTGCAGGGGATCTGTAGGTTGGGGGGGGGGGGGAGAAACCTTATATCTGGGTCATGTTTCAAAGGTTTAGAGAATCTTTGGGAAGAGAGAAACGTTATATTTATATGTTCCTTTTTTTCTTTTCATGGTGGGGATGTGGGAAAGAGGTGGAGAGAATTATGTACTTTAAACTGAATATTGTATTTTTGGCATTTATGAACAGACAGATAGATATATAGGTAGATAGATGGATAGATAGATAGATATTTTTACTTTATCTTACATTTATTATCACTTTTAAACCACAGTGGAAATTTTGTTTTGGAAGTTATGCAGACATGAAATTCCTAAAGATTTGTGTGAAATATTTGCTCGATACGTAGATTTTTTATGGTTATGCAAATATGTCAAGGCTTATTATGCAAATGAGACCTTGATAAAGCTTTCCTAAGGTGCAAAAAAAAAAATTGAGAGAAAAAAACTGTTAGTTTTGTTTTTTTGGGGAAAGTCTACGTCGTGTGTCTCATTAAATTGTTAAAACACAAACCTTCGTCATGTTGCTGTATCCCTGACTTCCACTCTTGAATTCCACTCAGCCTTCCACCTTGGGATTGCACTCAGGCCTCCACCTCTGACCTCCAGCCAGGACTCCACCAGTCAGTTCAAGAATTCTACTCTGAAAATATTTTGGTCGTTGAAAAACTTCTCCCGAGTTGATTAATGAAGACATCTAATTGGCTGATTGTTTAATGTGGGTCATTAGCACACACTCAGAGGTCAACCTTGACTTAGAAGGAAAATAGAGTGCGTTCGAGAACACGTACCTTCCTAAGAAAGGGATAAAGAGTGCGTTTCTTACTTACACACAGTCCAATAGAGGGTTTTTCTTGAGTGCGTTAGAGGGCGTTGGTAACACTGGCCAGACAGATCATCATACTGTGGGGTCGTTTTCAAACGTCGTAGCAACGTGGTCAAGGCTCGTACTGTCGTGTTTAGAAGGTCGTTGTGGTCGTACATCCTAACACAGACTTGATGCACACTTGGGTCGTCTTAAAGACTTGACACTTAGTGGCTCCCATCTGTGAAGATGACCCCCCCACTCCATCTGTGGAGTACGACCCCAACACCATCTGTGGGATACGACCCCAACACCATCTGTGGGATACGACCCCCCTCACCATCTGTGGGATACGACCCCAAAACCATCTGTGGGATACGACCCCCACACCATCTGTTGGATGCGACCCTTACACCATCTACGGAATGCGACCCCCACACCGTCTGTGAGGTACGACCACACCATCTGTGAGGTACGACCACACCATCTGTGAGGTACGACCACACCATCTGTGAGGTACGACCATACCACCTGTGAGGTACGACCACACCACCTGTGAGGTACGACCACACCACCTGTGAGGTACGACCACACCATCTGTGAGGTACGACCACACCACCTGTGAGGTACGACCACACCATCTGTGAGGTACGACCACACCACCTGTGAGGTACGACCACACCACCTGTGAGGTACGACCACACCACATGTGAGGTACGACCACACCATCTGTGAGGTACGACCACACCACCTGTGAGGTACGACCACACCACCTGTGAGGTACGACCACACCACCTGTGAGGTACGACCACACCCTCTGGGCAGGACGAGCCTCGCGTTATGTTTTCCCATGCTGGGAGCGAGACGGGACGCTCCTGGTCGTCGTCTGGGATGTCGTGTATCCCAACCATCTGTCTGTCTTGGGAAAAAGTCCCAGACGTCTTCACCCTCACGCTGTGTGGAAGTCAAAGTGATGTGTTAAGTGTGAGAGAGTCTCTCTCTCTCTCTCTCTCTCTCTCTCTCTCTCTCTCTCTCTCTCTCTCTCTCTCTCTCTCTCTCTCTCTCTCATCTCGTCATTTTTTTACTTTTATTTCTTTCAGATATTGTCATGGGCTTCTCTTGCTAATCTTTCATCTCCCCATGTTAATCCTTCATCTCCCTATGATAATCCTTCATCTCCCCATGTTAATCCTTCATCTCCCCATGTTAATCCTTCATCTCCCTATGATAATCCTTCATCTCCCCATGTTAATCCTTCATCTCCCCATGTTAATCCTTCATCTCCCTATGATAATCCTTCATCTCCCCATGTTAATCCTTCATCTCCCTATGTTAATCCTTCATCTCCCCATGTTAATCCTTCATCTCCCCATGTTAATCCTTCATCTCCCTATGATAATCCTTCATCTCCCCATGTTAATCCTTCATCTCCCCATGTTAATCCTTCATCTCCCCATGTTAATCCTTCATCTCCCCATGTTAATCCTTCATCTCCCCATGTTAATCCTTCATCTCCCCATGTTAATCCTTCATCTCCCTATGATAATCCTTCATCTCCCCATGTTAATCCTTCATCTCCCTATGATAATCCTTCATCTCCCCATGTTAATCCTTCATCTCCCCATGTTAATCCTTCATCTCCCCATGTTAATCCTTCATCTCCCCATGTTAATCCTTCATCTCCCCATGTTAATCCTTCATCTCCCTATGATAATCCTTCATCTCCCTATGATAATCCTTCATCTCCCCATGTTAATCCTTCATCTCCCCATGTTAATCCTTCATCTCCCTATGATAATCCTTCATCTCCCTATGATAATCCTTCATCTCCCTATGATAATCCTTCATCTCCCCATGTTAATCCTTCATCTCCCTATGATAATCCTTCATCTCCCTATGATAATCCTTCATCTCCCCATGTTAATCCTTCATCTCCCTATGATAATCCTTCATCTCCCCATGTTAATCCTTCATCTCCCTATGATAATCCTTCATCTCCCCATGTTAATCCTTCATCTCCCCATGTTAATCCTTCATCTCCCTATGATAATCCTTCATCTCCCTATGATAATCCTTCATCTCCCTATGATAATCCTTCATCTCCCTATGATAATCCTTCATCTCCCCATGTTAATCCTTCATCTCCCCATGTTAATCCTTCATCTCCCCATGTTAATCCTTCATCTCCCCATGTTAATCCTTCATCTCCCCATGTTAATCCTTCATCTCCCCATGTTAATCCTTCATCTCCCCATGTTAATCCTTCATCTCCCCATGTTAATCCTTCATCTCCCTATGATAATCCTTCATCTCCCTATGATAATCCTTCATCTCCCTATGATAATCCTTCATCTCCCCATGTTAATCCTTCATCTCCCCATGTTAATCCTTCATCTCCCCATGTTAATCCTTCATCTCCCCATGTTAATCCTTCATCTCCCTATGATAATCCTTCATCTCCCTATGATAATCCTTCATCTCCCCATGTTAATCCTTCATCTCCCCATGTTAATCCTTCATCTCCCCATGTTAATCCTTCATCTCCCCATGTTAATCCTTCATCTCCCTATGATAATCCTTCATCTCCCTATGATAATCCTTCATCTCCCCATGTTAATCCTTCATCTCCCCATGTTAATCCTTCATCTCCCTATGATAATCCTTCATCTCCCTATGATAATCCTTCATCTCCCCATGTTAATCCTTCATCTCCCTATGATAATCCTTCATCTCCCCATGTTAATCCTTCATCTCCCCATGTTAATCCTTCATCTCCCTATGATAATCCTTCATCTCCCTATGATAATCCTTCATCTCCCCATGTTAATCCTTCATCTCCCCATGTTAATCCTTCATCTCCCCATGTTAATCCTTCATCTCCCCATGTTAATCCTTCATCTCCCCATGTTAATCCTTCATCTCCCCATGTTAATCCTTCATCTCCCCATGTTAATCCTTCATCTCCCTATGATAATCCTTCATCTCCCCATGTTAATCCTTCATCTCCCCATGTTAATCCTTCATCTCCCTATGATAATCCTTCATCTCCCCATGTTAATCCTTCATCTCCCTATGATAATCCTTCATCTCCCCATGTTAATCCTTCATCTCCCTATGATAATCCTTCATCTCCCTATGATAATCCTTCATCTCCCTATGATAATCCTTCATCTCCCTATGATAATCCTTCATCTCCCTATGATAATCCTTCATCTCCCTATGATAATCCTTCATCTCCCCATGTTAATCCTTCATCTCCCTATGATAATCCTTCATCTCCCCATGTTAATCCTTCATCTCCCTATGATAATCCTTCATCTCCCCATGTTAATCCTTCATCTCCCTATGATAATCCTTCATCTCCCTATGATAATCCTTCATCTCCCTATGATAATCCTTCATCTCCCTATGATAATCCTTCATCTCCCTATGATAATCCTTCATCTCCCTATGATAATCCTTCATCTCCCTATGATAATCCTTCATCTCCCTATGATAATCCTTCATCTCCCTATGATAATCCTTCATCTCCCTATGATAATCCTTCATCTCCCCATGTTAATCCTTCATCTCCCTATGATAATCCTTCATCTCCCTATGATAATCCTTCATCTCCCTATGATAATCCTTCATCTCCCCATGTTAATCCTTCATCTCCCTATGATAATCCTTCATCTCCCTATGATAATCCTTCATCTCCCTATGATAATCCTTCATCTCCCTATGATAATCCTTCATCTCCCCATGTTAATCCTTCATCTCCCTATGATAATCCTTCATCTCCCCATGTTAATCCTTCATCTCCCCATGTTAATCCTTCATCTCCCCATGTTAATCCTTCATCTCCCCATGTTAATCCTTCATCTCCCTATGATAATCCTTCATCTCCCCATGTTAATCCTTCATCTCCCTATGATAATCCTTCATCTCCCCATGTTAATCCTTCATCTCCCCATGTTAATCCTTCATCTCCCCATGTTAATCCTTCATCTCCCTATGATAATCCTTCATCTCCCCATGTTAATCCTTCATCTCCCTATGATAATCCTTCATCTCCCTATGATAATCCTTCATCTCCCTATGATAATCCTTCATCTCCCTATGATAATCCTTCATCTCCCTATGATAATCCTTCATCTCCCTATGATAATCCTTCATCTCCCCATGTTAATCCTTCATCTCCCCATGTTAATCCTTCATCTCCCCATGTTAATCCTTCATCTCCCTATGATAATCCTTCATCTCCCTATGATAATCCTTCATCTCCCTATGATAATCCTTCATCTCCCTATGATAATCCTTCATCTCCCTATGATAATCCTTCATCTCCCTATGATAATCCTTCATCTCCCTATGATAATCCTTCATCTCCCTATGATAATCCTTCATCTCCCCATGTTAATCCTTCATCTCCCCATGTTAATCCTTCATCTCCCTATGATAATCCTTCATCTCCCTATGATAATCCTTCATCTCCCTATGATAATCCTTCATCTCCCCATGTTAATCCTTCATCTCCCCATGTTAATCCTTCATCTCCCTATGATAATCCTTCATCTCCCTATGATAATCCTTCATCTCCCCATGTTAATCCTTCATCTCCCCATGTTAATCCTTCATCTCCCCATGTTAATCCTTCATCTCCCCATGTTAATCCTTCATCTCCCTATGATAATCCTTCATCTCCCTATGATAATCCTTCATCTCCCTATGATAATCCTTCATCTCCCTATGATAATCCTTCATCTCCCTATGATAATCCTTCATCTCCCTATGATAATCCTTCATCTCCCTATGATAATCCTTCATCTCCCTATGATAATCCTTCATCTCCCCATGTTAATCCTTCATCTCCCCATGTTAATCCTTCATCTCCCCATGTTAATCCTTCATCTCCCCATGTTAATCCTTCATCTCCCCATGTTAATCCTTCATCTCCCCATGTTAATCCTTCATCTCCCCATGTTAATCCTTCATCTCCCTATGATAATCCTTCATCTCCCTATGATAATCCTTCATCTCCCCATGTTAATCCTTCATCTCCCTATGATAATCCTTCATCTCCCTATGATAATCCTTCATCTCCCTATGATAATCCTTCATCTCCCCATGTTAATCCTTCATCTCCCTATGATAATCCTTCATCTCCCTATGATAATCCTTCATCTCCCCATGTTAATCCTTCATCTCCCCATGTTAATCCTTCATCTCCCCATGTTAATCCTTCATCTCCCCATGTTAATCCTTCATCTCCCTATGATAATCCTTCATCTCCCTATGATAATCCTTCATCTCCCCATGTTAATCCTTCATCTCCCTATGATAATCCTTCATCTCCCTATGATAATCCTTCATCTCCCCATGTTAATCCTTCATCTCCCTATGATAATCCTTCATCTCCCTATGATAATCCTTCATCTCCCTATGATAATCCTTCATCTCCCCATGTTAATCCTTCATCTCCCTATGATAATCCTTCATCTCCCTATGATAATCCTTCATCTCCCCATGTTAATCCTTCATCTCCCCATGTTAATCCTTCATCTCCCTATGATAATCCTTCATCTCCCTATGATAATCCTTCATCTCCCCATGTTAATCCTTCATCTCCCCATGTTAATCCTTCATCTCCCCATGTTAATCCTTCATCTCCCTATGATAATCCTTCATCTCCCTATGATAATCCTTCATCTCCCCATGTTAATCCTTCATCTCCCTATGATAATCCTTCATCTCCCTATGATAATCCTTCATCTCCCCATGTTAATCCTTCATCTCCCTATGATAATCCTTCATCTCCCTATGATAATCCTTCATCTCCCTATGATAATCCTTCATCTCCCTATGATAATCCTTCATCTCCCCATGTTAATCCTTCATCTCCCTATGATAATCCTTCATCTCCCCATGTTAATCCTTCATCTCCCCATGTTAATCCTTCATCTCCCTATGATAATCCTTCATCTCCCCATGTTAATCCTTCATCTCCCTATGATAATCCTTCATCTCCCCATGTTAATCCTTCATCTCCCTATGATAATCCTTCATCTCCCTATGATAATCCTTCATCTCCCCATGTTAATCCTTCATCTCCCCATGTTAATCCTTCATCTCCCCATGTTAATCCTTCATCTCCCTATGATAATCCTTCATCTCCCTATGATAATCCTTCATCTCCCTATGATAATCCTTCATCTCCCTATGATAATCCTTCATCTCCCTATGATAATCCTTCATCTCCCCATGTTAATCCTTCATCTCCCCATGTTAATCCTTCATCTCCCTATGATAATCCTTCATCTCCCTATGATAATCCTTCATCTCCCCATGTTAATCCTTCATCTCCCCATGTTAATCCTTCATCTCCCTATGATAATCCTTCATCTCCCCATGTTAATCCTTCATCTCCCCATGTTAATCCTTCATCTCCCCATGTTAATCCTTCATCTCCCCATGTTAATCCTTCATCTCCCCATGTTAATCCTTCATCTCCCCATGTTAATCCTTCATCTCCCCATGTTAATCCTTCATCTCCCCATGTTAATCCTTCATCTCCCTATGATAATCCTTCATCTCCCCATGTTAATCCTTCATCTCCCCATGTTAATCCTTCATCTCCCTATGATAATCCTTCATCTCCCTATGATAATCCTTCATCTCCCCATGTTAATCCTTCATCTCCCTATGATAATCCTTCATCTCCCCATGTTAATCCTTCATCTCCCCATGTTAATCCTTCATCTCCCCATGTTAATCCTTCATCTCCCCATGTTAATCCTTCATCTCCCTATGATAATCCTTCATCTCCCTATGATAATCCTTCATCTCCCTATGATAATCCTTCATCTCCCTATGATAATCCTTCATCTCCCCATGTTAATCCTTCATCTCCCCATGTTAATCCTTCATCTCCCTATGATAATCCTTCATCTCCCTATGATAATCCTTCATCTCCCTATGATAATCCTTCATCTCCCTATGATAATCCTTCATCTCCCCATGTTAATCCTTCATCTCCCTATGATAATCCTTCATCTCCCTATGATAATCCTTCATCTCCCCATGTTAATCCTTCATCTCCCTATGATAATCCTTCATCTCCCTATGATAATCCTTCATCTCCCTATGATAATCCTTCATCTCCCCATGTTAATCCTTCATCTCCCCATGTTAATCCTTCATCTCCCCATGTTAATCCTTCATCTCCCTATGATAATCCTTCATCTCCCTATGATAATCCTTCATCTCCCTATGATAATCCTTCATCTCCCCATGTTAATCCTTCATCTCCCCATGTTAATCCTTCATCTCCCCATGTTAATCCTTCATCTCCCTATGATAATCCTTCATCTCCCCATGTTAATCCTTCATCTCCCTATGATAATCCTTCATCTCCCTATGATAATCCTTCATCTCCCCATGTTAATCCTTCATCTCCCCATGTTAATCCTTCATCTCCCCATGTTAATCCTTCATCTCCCCATGTTAATCCTTCATCTCCCCATGTTAATCCTTCATCTCCCCATGTTAATCCTTCATCTCCCCATGTTAATCCTTCATCTCCCCATGTTAATCCTTCATCTCCCCATGTTAATCCTTCATCTCCCCATGTTAATCCTTCATCTCCCCATGTTAATCCTTCATCTCCCTATGATAATCCTTCATCTCCCTATGATAATCCTTCATCTCCCTATGATAATCCTTCATCTCCCTATGATAATCCTTCATCTCCCTATGATAATCCTTCATCTCCCTATGATAATCCTTCATCTCCCTATGATAATCCTTCATCTCCCTATGATAATCCTTCATCTCCCCATGTTAATCCTTCATCTCCCTATGATAATCCTTCATCTCCCCATGTTAATCCTTCATCTCCCCATGTTAATCCTTCATCTCCCTATGATAATCCTTCATCTCCCCATGTTAATCCTTCATCTCCCCATGTTAATCCTTCATCTCCCTATGATAATCCTTCATCTCCCTATGATAATCCTTCATCTCCCTATGATAATCCTTCATCTCCCTATGATAATCCTTCATCTCCCTATGATAATCCTTCATCTCCCTATGATAATCCTTCATCTCCCTATGATAATCCTTCATCTCCCTATGATAATCCTTCATCTCCCTATGATAATCCTTCATCTCCCTATGATAATCCTTCATCTCCCTATGATAATCCTTCATCTCCCTATGATAATCCTTCATCTCCCTATGATAATCCTTCATCTCCCTATGATAATCCTTCATCTCCCTATGATAATCCTTCATCTCCCTATGATAATCCTTCATCTCCCTATGATAATCCTTCATCTCCCTATGATAATCCTTCATCTCCCCATGTTAATCCTTCATCTCCCCATGTTAATCCTTCATCTCCCTATGATAATCCTTCATCTCCCTATGATAATCCTTCATCTCCCTATGATAATCCTTCATCTCCCTATGATAATCCTTCATCTCCCCATGTTAATCCTTCATCTCCCTATGATAATCCTTCATCTCCCTATGATAATCCTTCATCTCCCCATGTTAATCCTTCATCTCCCCATGTTAATCCTTCATCTCCCCATGTTAATCCTTCATCTCCCTATGATAATCCTTCATCTCCCTATGATAATCCTTCATCTCCCTATGATAATCCTTCATCTCCCCATGTTAATCCTTCATCTCCCTATGATAATCCTTCATCTCCCTATGATAATCCTTCATCTCCCTATGATAATCCTTCATCTCCCTATGATAATCCTTCATCTCCCTATGATAATCCTTCATCTCCCTATGATAATCCTTCATCTCCCCATGTTAATCCTTCATCTCCCTATGATAATCCTTCATCTCCCTATGATAATCCTTCATCTCCCCATGTTAATCCTTCATCTCCCCATGTTAATCCTTCATCTCCCCATGTTAATCCTTCATCTCCCCATGTTAATCCTTCATCTCCCCATGTTAATCCTTCATCTCCCTATGATAATCCTTCATCTCCCCATGTTAATCCTTCATCTCCCTATGATAATCCTTCATCTCCCCATGTTAATCCTTCATCTCCCCATGTTAATCCTTCATCTCCCCATGTTAATCCTTCATCTCCCCATGTTAATCCTTCATCTCCCCATGTTAATCCTTCATCTCCCTATGATAATCCTTCATCTCCCCATGTTAATCCTTCATCTCCCTATGATAATCCTTCATCTCCCCATGTTAATCCTTCATCTCCCTATGATAATCCTTCATCTCCCCATGTTAATCCTTCATCTCCCCATGTTAATCCTTCATCTCCCTATGATAATCCTTCATCTCCCCATGTTAATCCTTCATCTCCCCATGTTAATCCTTCATCTCCCCATGTTAATCCTTCATCTCCCCATGTTAATCCTTCATCTCCCCATGTTAATCCTTCATCAAAAACTTTTCGCAACGCATACTTTATTTCCACATTAGCCCCTTCACATAGGTACACTACGTATCACATACCTTCACATAGGTACACCACGTATCACATACCTTCACATAGACACAACACCCCTTATGTCCCCTTCCTCCCTCCTCTCCCTTTCTCTCTCTCTCTCTCTCTCTCTCTTCCCCCTTTTCTCTTCTTCTCTCTCTCCTTCTCTTCTCTTTATGTAATTTTTTTTTCCTTTATTTTCTGGCCTCGCCCCTTTTCCGGGGATATTCCGAGGGTTGTACCACCGCGTGGCGACCTCTGCATCTAATGCCTTTTGCCTGACCTCATCCCTCATGAATATGTAGGCGACCTCATCCCTCATACCTCATCACAACATGGCAAGATATGTTGACTCCCTCCAATACCTGGGCAAGATATAGCGACATTGCCGCGTTACGTGGCAAACTATGGCGACAGCATCCCTGTAGTGAAAATATGATGACATCATCGCCATACCATAGCAAGATATGGCAACATCACTTACCTTACCGTGTTACTATGGCAGCATCAACCTACCACGGCAATGTGTGGCAACATCACCTCTACCATGGCAGGACATGGCAACGTTATGTTCCTTCTTTGACTGGTGACACAAGTGGATATGTCAACTCGTCAGAGACGCCTGTGTGTGTGTCCGGGTGGAGCAGGACCACGCGGGGTAAGGGAACCTCCTCCTCCTCCACCTCCTCCTCTCCTCCTTCCTGTCCTCCTCATTCCTTCCTCTTCTCTTATGGAAAGCCTTCTCCCCCCCCCTCCCCCCCACCACTCCCTCCACCATACCTCCCCCCCCTCACTCCCTCCACCATACCTCCCCCCCCCCTCACTCCCTCCACCATACCCCAACATAACTTCTCCCCAACAATGAGGTCTGGAGACGCCGCTGGGGAGGCCGACCCTCACAATAACCACAGCACGACTTACCTTCCGCCACAACGACTTCCCTCGCACGACAATAACAGACCCATAAAGACCTCCTTCCCACCGCTACGACCCCATGACGACCCTCCTCCCCCATGTACCTGGCCTGCAGGTTGGAGTGGCTCTGCCACCCTGGCAGGCAGGGCCGGTGCCGTCTAACAAAACACGGCCAAGTCTAGTGGAGAGGGAAGCCAGACCCTCCTTCTCTAAAATGGTTTCCACACAGGCGGAAATTCTCCCTCTGTTCCCCTGAACTGCTTCCAGGATTCGGTGTAAGTTCTTATTATTTCTTCAAGATGTGAGTTGACTGACCAGAAAATATCTCTTTTTATTTTGTAATCTGGTCAACAGCGACGCCAATCTTCTCCCTCACACTGACGACCATCGTACGACCATTTTCGTCATTCACCTGGCCACTTCGGCCGCTCGGGGCAAAAATTTTTTCCCGTTCCTCGAAATGGACAAACGTTGCCGGGAATTGTTTCTTCTTCTACGAGTTAGTCGTGGAAGTCGACGACGGAGTCCTCGCCGAAGTTGGTGACGAAAGTACGTCGAAGTTTTGTTCACTTCCTCTGAACTTGTTACGGACTGAGACGAAGTTCCCTACTTCCTGAGGGCGTGTTACTGCACCAGGTCGCTCATGGTGTATATTCCTGGAGGCGTACGACAATATCTGACGTCCTCAAGGCTGCTCGAAGTACCTCGAATTACACCTATCGAAGCCGCTCGAAGTGTTTCAAAGTCTTGAACTAAACCTTCAAGGAAAACCTTCCTTGTCGAAAACGCTTAAAGTATCTTGAACCATCGAGTTCGACCTTCGAAGGAACCTCTTGTTGAAACCATTCGAATCGTCTTGAGGCCTCGACCTCCTCTTTCATGTGAACCTTCTGCCGGAACCGATCGAGCCCCGCGACCCGTTGAAGCCACTTGAGGTGTCTCTTACACTACACCACCTGAGGACCTTCCTGTGGAAGCCACTGGAGGAGCCTCACAGCCTGGAACGAAGCCGTTTTGCAGGACTTGCTGTAGAAAATGTCACGACGGGAAAGATGATGATTGTATTGATGTCACACATCCGGACGTGTGACACAGAATGTTTGGTAACACACGTCCCTCACTGCATGTGTCGTCACACTCGTGACTGTATGAGTGAAGGAATGAATGAATGTATGAGTGAAGGAATGAATGTATGGGTGAAGGAATGAATGAATGTATGAGTGAAGGAATGAATGAATATATGAGTGAAGGAATGAATGAATGTATGGGTGAAGGAATGAATGAATGTATGAGTGAAGGAATGAATGAATGTATGAGTGAAGGAATGAATGAATGTATGAGTGAAGGAATGAATGAATGTATGAGTGAAGGAATGAATGAATGTATGGAAGGAACAACATCACTGGGGGGTAAAAAATAGATACGGGGACTACGTCCATATTCTTTTTCCCCTCCACCATCGTGGGAGTGTGTACACCTCCCTACAGCTGGGCTCCAGCTCCACTCACGAAATAAGCGAAGCCTTTCCAAGGGAACCCCCCGCCCCCCCGCCCCCACCCGAGGCTCTACTGAATATGCGGTAAAAAAAAAACCTTCTCAACACCAACTTAGAATTTCTAAGTATAAATATTTTTCGTGTATACAAGAATACAGACATTGTGTATATATTTAGCAAAGTATGAATACCGGGAGAAAGAAATTCATGAATTTGCACACACACACACACACACACACACACACACACACACACACACACACTCACACACACACGCACACACACACGCGCGCGAGCGCGCGCCAGCAAAATCACAGTTCCTAGACAGTGTTGAGAAATGACGTCACCGGGCTACTGGCCACGCCCCTGCCCTTCCTCGGGTAGGTCGGCCAGTCATCCCTTGTGTGTGTGTGTGGGGGGGGGGGGAGGGGGATCCCCTTGTTCAGTTAGTGGTCACTGACCTGACCCCAGACAGGTTGGGTCAATCGCCAGGCCATCATACTCAGGGCTCGTCCGTTGTGCTCAGGGCTCGTCCGTCGTGCTCAGGGCTCGTACGTCGTGCTCAGGGCTCGTCCGTCGTGCTCAGGGCTCGTACGTCGTGCTCAGGGCTTGTCCGTCGTGCTCAGGGCTCGTACGTCGTGCTCAGGGCTCGTACGTCGTGCCCAGGGCTCGTCCGTCGTGCTCAGGGCTCGCACGTCGTGCCTAGGGCTCGTCCCTCGTGCCCAGGGCTCGTTCGTCGTGCTCGGATGCTTCAAATCGTAACTTGTGTATGACGTAACATGGTTGGATGTGTCAAGAAGGTAACCTCAAACGTAATATTACCGACATTCAAATGTTTTATTCTAATTACCCGCCACGTTGGTCATTAAGCTATAATTACGCAACCCTGGGGTCATTAAACCATAATTATCTTATCATTATATCTGATGAAGTGAAATTACTAGAACGCCATCAGAGAAACGGTAACTGTTTCCTGGTGTCTTTATACCAAGATATCTTAAATGAGTTATCTTATACCAAGATATCTTAAATGAGTTATCTTTATACCAAAATATCTTCTTAAATGTGTTGTTATCTTTATACCAAGATATCTTCTTTAATGTGTTGTTATCTTTATACCAAGATATCTTCTTAAATGTGTTGTTATCTTTATACCAAGATATCTTCTTTAATGTGTTGTTATCTTTATACCAAGATATCTTCTTAAATGTGTTGTTATCTTTGTAAGATAATCCGTGACTGATTGATTTCTGACCAAAGTGTCTTTGTGTATTTTGTTCCTTCTTAAAGCACAGTGAGAGAATCTTACGCTTTTGATTAATGACTTTATGTTTTTTTTCATCTTGTTTTATCGAGAACGAACGCAAAATGACCCCATTT